>NW_025967585.1:0-25000 GCF_021869965.1 Rhincodon typus | reverse complement strand
GGTGATTGTGGATTTTTAAAGCCAAGGTGGATAAGTTCTTGTTAGGCAAGGGAATCGAGGCTTCTCGGGGTAGATGGGATCATGGAATCTGAAGTACAACAGGTTATTCATTATTGAAAAGTACAGCAGTCTCGAGGTGTCGATCAGTCTACTTCTGCGCTATTTTGTATGTTCGTATGTTGACAGTAGAAAACATAGATGGTATGTAACAGAATCACAAAGACATTTAAAATAGTACAAGATAATCATATAAAAGGTCACAATGAAGTTCAAAACTTTGGAAATTTAGGAATATTGGGTAGGAATTAGGATCTGGTTGAAAAAGTAAGAGTTTGAATTTACACAAACTTAGGATAATTCTAATTGCTTTACTGCCAGGTAAGTACTTTTGAAATGTACTCTAGGTTATATCATAGAAAACACAGTGGCCAAGTTGCATATGGCAACCTTGTACAAACAGCAATTTGAAAATGATCAGTTAATCTGTTTTAGTGGTATTGATTAATGGATAAATCTTGGTTGCACTATCTGTGGCTTATTCCCCTGATCTTCTTCCAAATGGCGCCATGAAATTTTCTTTTACATTCACCAGGAAGCAGACAGGATCTTGGTTTAACATTGTATTTGACAGATTATTCTTCTAACAATGCTGAATGCTTTTCATAAGGTACCAAATTGTTAGCTTGACTTTTGTACTCAATACTTGAAGTGGGACTTCAACCAGCAATCTTTTCACTTCAACCTGCAATCTTTTCACTTAGAGGCATGAGTGCCAACAATTGAGCCTGGCTGATAGTTGAGTGAACAATTTCAACCTCCAAGTTTCTCCATTTCCCTTATGTGGGACAATGGCATATTCCATACCAATGCTTCTGAAATAGCTTCCTTTGTCTCAACTGCAGATTATCATCCAGAATTGTTGACAGGGCAATTCAATTTCCTGCACTTATGCTCTCATCACTTCCTCTCTCCCACAGAATTACAGTAATCTTCCCCTTGTCCTCACCTTCCACCTAACCCCATTCAATGGACCATCCTCCAACATTTCCATCCCCTGCAGCATGATGCCACAACCAATACATTGCTTCCTATCAGCATTCTGAAGGGTCCAAACACCTTACAACACCCTGGTCCCCTCCATAATCATCCCCTGATACCCCGTCCTCTCTCCATGTAAGCGTAGAATTTGCAATAACTGCCCTTTTACCTTCCCATCTTACAGGGCTTCAAATACCAGCTACAGTTGAAACGCTGATTTGTTGTCTCTTACATATAGAGTGTTTGCATGATCACTTTTGTGGAGCACCTCCTTCACTCTGGAAAGTGACTTTGCACTTTGGGTCAGCTGTCATTTTAGTCCTCCATTTCACTTCCACTCCGATCTCTGACCTTGCCACCCACCACTGTTCTAATGAAGCACAATGAAGCTGGAAGGACAGAATCTCTTTTTTTTGTATTTAGGCCCTTTACAAACACAGCAGATTCAGCAGTGATTTCACATCATAACATCTTGCCTTAGTTTTTTTTTGAATGACAACTAGGAGAGATGGAAGAGATGTTGCATCATATTAAACTCACTGGCCTATTACCCCATATAAGTACATGATCATTCCCTAGCACATGGGGGTTCATGGCAACCATTACAATTTCAATTCTCTTTTGTTCTTTCCATCTCTTGCTGCTTCTCTTGCCTCTGTACTTGTTCTCTGATGCTTTTTGATCTGCTTTGTGCTTCTCAATTTTCTGTTTGTATAGTAAATTTCCAGCATATACAGTATTTTACTTTTATGTAGGTGGTAATTGTTTGGATCAATATTCAAATTGAAATAACACGAGCATTGAGATTCTGTCTTTGTCTCACTATTATTCTGAACCCAGTCTCTCTTGCTTCTTCAGTTGAATACATTTTCTAAAGGCATGGCTTTCCCTCCTGGTCCCATACATCATTCCTGCTGCACCTGTCTCCCCATCCACCATCCTCCCTAACACACCCCCAACATCTATCCTTGGCCCCCAACCTATTTATCACTTACACAACATCCTATCTAACTGCACCCTAAAAAATAGGTTCCACATGTATACTGAAAAAATCCAGCATTACTACGGCATCGCCAGACTCTAACCCTGACAGTCTCTAGTTTATCAGGCTGCTTGTCCAACATCCAGTAGTAATTGAAATAACTTTTCTCCAACTAATTATTGACAAGACCAGAATCGTTGTCTTTGGTCACCACAATAAAATACATTTCATAGCTACTGACTCTGTCCCTCTCTCTGGCTGCTGATTGTTTGCAACCTTGCAGTCATATTTGAACCTGAAGTGTACTTCTGACCACATATCCTTGCCATCACTAAGGCTATTTCTATCACCACCTCTTCTCAACTTATCTGCGGCTGAGGTGCTCATCTTTTCCTTTTTTAATGCTGGACTTGACTATTCAAACACACACCTGACTGAATTCCTACATTCGACCCAAACTTGGGCTGCTTGTGTAGTTACTCGTAACAAGTTCCAATTTCCTATCATCCTGTCATTGTTGTGCTAATGGTTCACTGTTAAACTGTGAATCAATGTTAAAATTACCCTCTTCATTTTAAAATCCCTTGCTTGACTGCTGCCTGTCTCTTTAATCTCCTCCCTCATATCCTTCCAAGATGTGGTATTCATCTGACCTCTTGAGCATCTGACATTAATTTCTCAACCATTGATGGCCGTGCCTTCAGCTATTTTGTTCTTTTTTATCTCTTTTTCGAACTTCTTTGATCCCTACCAATCTTTTCTTCTTTATGACACTTTTTAACTCCTAACACCATAACCAATCTTTTGATCATTCATCTCCATAGCACCTTACGTGATTCAGTGTCAAATTATGCTTAATAATGTTCTTGTGATGCACCTTGGGACATTTTACAAATTGGTGTTGGTGTTTAATACTGAAATGAACTTCCAATGATGCACCTGTATGATCTAAATAAGGGAAAATACAATGGTATGAGGTGTGAGCTGGCTATGATAAATTGGGGAACGTCACTTAGAGGGATGACAGTGAAGAGGCAATGGCAAATTTAAACAGCACATGGAGGAACTGCAAATATTGTTCATTCCTGTCAAAAAACAAAAACAAAAATGGGAAAGATGGCCCAATCATGGTTAACAAGGGAATTTATGGATGATATTAGATCCAAGAAAGGAGCATATAAATTTGACAAAAAGCAGCAGACTTGAGGATTGGAGCAGTTTAGATTTTAACAAAGGAGGACAACAGGGTTGATTAAAAGAAGGGAAACAGATTATGCAAGTAAGCTTGCAAGGAACATACAAATTGATTGTAAAAGCTTCTATATGAATTAGTGAAGACAAATACAGGTCCCTTACAATCAGAACCAAGGAAAGTTATAATGCGGAGCAGAGATGGCAGACCAGTTAAATACATATTCTGGTTCTGTCTTTACAAAGGGGTACACAAATAACGTCCCAAAAATGCTGGGAAACACAGAACTAGTGAGAGGGAATGAGTGAACGGTATCAGTATTATAAGGAAATTGGGGAGTCATGAAAATTGATGAGATAAATCCCCAGGGCCCAATAATCTATATACCAGAATACTTAAGGAAGTGACCCTAGAAAGAGTCGATGTATTGGTGGTCATCTTTCAAGGTGCTACAGGCTTTGGAACAATTCCTATGGATTGGAGGGTAGCTAATATAAACCAACTGTTTAAAAAAAGAAGGTAGAGAGAATACAATGAATAATAGACCAGTTGGTCTGACATCGGTACTGGGCAAAATGCTGGAGTTCATTCTAAAAAATTTGATAGCAGAGAACTTGGAAAACAGTGACAGAATCGGACAGAGTCAGCATGGACTTCGAAAGGGAAATCATGCTTGACAAATCTACTGGAATTATTTAAGGATGTAACTGGAAGGGTAGAAGGTGGTGGAACAAGTTTCAAAGGTAAGTGACACCATTTTGTTGGTCTTAATGCAGTGCTGTAAAGTGCAATACATTGAAGTGGGACAAGGTGTCCATGCACATGGCTGCATCAATAAAGAAGATCCTGGCTGGGATTGAGCAAGGTAGACTAGGTGAAGGCCAGGGTATGGCTGGAGGTGGGATTGCTCAGAGACTGGTGAGCCTGTAGAATTTTGTGCACAGGAAGGAGTTGAAGCCAAAATGTTGAATGTTTTCAACAAGGAGAAAGCAGGAACAGGGTACTGAGTTGAATGATCAGCCATGCTCATTAATTGCAGAGCAGGCTCGAAGGGCTGAATGGCCCACTCCTGCTCCTATTTTCCATGATTCTATTATAAAGATCATTTATTTTTACCTCCACATTGGTTCCAGATCACTTGCTGCTGAAGCCCTAATCCATTCTTTCATTATTGCTAGACATGCTAATCTAATGTGCTTCCACCTGCGCTCTCATCATCCATCCTCCATGATTATAAAATGATCCTAAACTCTGTTTCCCAAATCCTCACTCTGACAATGTCCTGTTCACCCATCAGCATAGTGTTCCCTGACTGACAATGACTCCCTCTTAAGCAATGCCACAATATTAAAATTCTTATCTTTGTTTTCAAATCCCTTCCTGGCTTCACCCCTCCTTATCTATGCAAATTCTTCTTGGCTAACAATTCTCTGAGTTATCTGTACTCCTCCAATTTTGGTTTCTTATATGTCTATTTGTTCCAAAATTGGTAGCTCTGCCTTCAGCTATTAATGCTGTAAACTCACAGGCACATATGCAATGTTTCAATGTTTTTGAAGTAAAGCTGAACGTAAAGTTTACTTCAATAAAGCTTTTGAAAGGTATCCTCTTGTTTCTCAAAATCATTTCAAGAAAAGTTCATGGTCAGCTGGTGGTGTTAAGCAGTTGAGCAGGTGGTTGTGTAATGGTACTGTCATTGGACTGGTAGTCCAGAACCCCAGGCCAAGATTTCTTTGGATTATAGGTTCAAACCCCACCATGACAGATAATGAAATTTGAATGCAATACAAATCTGGGGGGAAAAAACAATATAGCCTAATAAACCCTTTGTTGTTTATCAAAATACCTTGTTCATTAATGACCTTTAGAAATGGAAATTTGCCATATTTACCATGTCTGCCCTACATATGACTCCAGACCCATAACAATGTGGTTGACTCTTAACTATGTTCTAGGCAAATAGGTGTGGGTAGTAAATGCTGGCCAGGTCAGTGTTGTGGAAGAAAAAAATATTTCATCAGAACAGTCGATGTGCACTGAAACGTTAAGAGTACCGTAGATGCTCAGATTGTACTATCTAATTTCAGCTCACACAATTACAGCTTTGGGAAAAGATGCAGAAAGTTAAAACATTTAATGGAGATGTAGAAGAACCAAAGGACACTTCAACGGCTAAATGTAATCATGGTATTGTGAGATATGTCATTTATAAAATCTATGTGCAATCTTCTTCTTCTCTCATGAGCAGGAAACAGGATAGGTTGAGGAACTCAACTGAGTTCTGGTCACTCTACTATGGGAAGAATATCATTAAATTGGAGAGAGTTCAGAAAAGATTTACCAGGATGTTGACGGGACTGGAGGGTTTGAGTTATAATGAGTTTTTCACTGGAGGGTAGGAGGTTGAGGGGTGACCTTATAGAAGTTAATAAAATCGTGAGGGACATTGATAAGAGGATTGGCAATGCTCTTTTCCCTTGGGTGGGGGAGAGCATAATAAGGGGGTATATTTTTAAGGTGAGATGAGGAAGTTTTAAAAGAGCATAAGGGGCAACGTTTTTACACAGAGAGTGATTCATGTGTAGAATGAACTGCCAGTGGGAGTGGTGGATTTGGGTACAGTTACAACATTTAAAAGGCATTTGGCCAAGTACATGAATAGGAAAGGTTTGGAGGGATTTGGGCCAAAGGCAGGTAAGTAGAACTAGTTTAGTTTGAGAACGTGGTCAGCATGGACTATTTGGGCCAAAGGGTCTGTTTCTGCATTGTATGACTCTATGACTCTATAATTCCATAAATGTCCAGCAGGCAATGCTGAAGGAGGCTTTGGATGTCATGGACGTGGCAATCCACATATGCCAACTCCAATGAAGATCTGCATTCACCAGGAAGGCAGTCGAATGTCTGTTACATTAAAAGTGATAATGATGTTGAACTTATACACCAGTAGCTTTTTCCAGGGTCTCCAAGGATATGTGAGGAATATCCCAGTGTGCCATGTACAAATTCATCAGGGAGGTGACAAATGCCCTCTTCAGAAGAGTCAATCATTTTGTAAAATTCAGATATCGCCCCAGCACTGAGGCAGCCACAGCATGGGGTTTTGCTGCAATTACAGGATTGTCACAAATACAAGGTGTAATTGACTGTACTCTCATGGTGCTGAGATCTGGTGCTTGTATCTGCCTGCTGCATTCCTTAACAGAAAAGGGCTTCATTCTCGAAAAGTGTAGCTGATATGTAATCACAGAAAACAAGTCCTTCACATACGTGTCCACTATCCAAGGAAATCTCATGATGCCCACATACCCAGGAGCCTGCAGGTGCCCCAACTGTGTCCCCCACCTCTTTGCCTGCAGTAATGGCCTATTGGTGACAGGAGCTTGCCAAAGACTTGGCTGATAAAACCAGTGTGGAACCCACAAAGTGCAGTCGAGGAGATGTGCAATGCTGCTCATGCCTCAACAATAGCAACAATAGAACAAGAGTGGTTCTGCAGCTTGGATTGCTCTAGACTGTCTAGGATTACTATGGTTTGCTGCAATCCTGCACTACCTTGCTCAGCAAAAGGGAGAAGCTTTAGCAGAGAGGGAGATAGAGGAGCCAGATATGCCCTTTGACAAGCAGAAAGGAGTAGATGTTGCAGACGCACCAGCAGAAGCCAGTGCAAACGTGTGATATAGCAGACAGGCCCCTGACAATCTCTGGTCACCACCAGCTTCCAGACTAAATGAGGCATCGATACAACTGCTAAATTATGAACTATGATCTTCTGTCGATGAGGAAGTTGGCACTCACTCGCAAGTGCAGACATTTTTGTTTCACTTTATTTCTCAGATGTTCTGGTGATTATGTTAAATTTTAGGTTTTCACATTCAAACGGGTCGCATTGTAATCCTTTGTATTGGCCAAGCTGAAACTAAACACATTCTATTCGTGCAAAATGTGTTGCTCAGATGATAATATAACATTGGTGCCAGCAGAAGCACAACATTATCTGCATAACAATGCACATTCATGTCACCTGAGAGGAAAAACACTGCAGTCCCTTGATACAGACATGCTTATATGCATTGAACATAGAAGCCATAAGCACCCTTCATTTTTTTTATTCATTCATAGGATGTTGGTGTCACTGACTAGGTCAGCATTTATTGCCCATCCCTAATTGCTCTTGAAAAGGTGGTGGTGAGCTGTCTCCTTGAACCGTTGCAGTCCATGTGCTGCAGCTAGACAAACAAATGCCGTTAGGGAAGGAATTCCAGGATTTGACCCAGTGACATTGAAGAAGCAGCAATATATTTCCAGGTCAGGATGGTGAGTGTCTTGGAGGGGAAATTGCAGATGGTCGTGTTCCCATGTATATGCTGCCCTTGTCCTTCTGGGTAATAATATGGCAGGGATACACTCATGTCTCTCTGATACATTTCCCAAATTGGGGCAAGGCCTTAAAAAGAATTTTATTATGAGAACACCAATAAGATGCAATGACTTTGCTGCCGATGTTGCTCAGGCAGCAGCCTCGGTGTTGCGTTCCAACACCACAACTGACAAATGATGCCCAGGGTTCGCTCCCAAACAGCAGAATACTCAGAGATGTCACTACTGATGATGTGACACAATAAATGGTGTATTCTTGGGCCCACATTATCTGAAATTGATCAGAAATAAGGTGTAGCAATCTTAATTATTGGAGCAACTAGCAACATTATGAAAATACAAAATAAATGAATGAAGAGAAATTAACAGGTATTTAGAAGTGTGTTTAACATACACATCAATTCAGCACTTGTGCCACCTTTATGTTCCTGTATTTTCTTAATCATTCTACTTCTATTTCTTCACTTGGATGCAGCCTGACATCCACAGCTGAGGTGAAGGCATCCTGCTGACTGCTGTGTCTCATTGCCTGAAATGGCTCAGTGGCCATCCTATGGTGATCTGGGATCTAGAGTGCTCCAGGCTGCTGAGGGTCTCCTACAAAGTTGCAGATGCACCCCTGACAGCTGCCCTGTACAGGCATAAGGATCATGGCCAATGGAATGTAGGGCTAACAGACTTTCTTGGGATAAATCCTTGTGTGTGTCTTGGTAGCATTTCTCCTCCCTATCCATATACAATGACATGTTAGGGAGGGTCACACTTGAGGAGAGGGTCACCTGGGATAGAGGATGAAGTGCCTGGTCCACCTCTCACCTAGCCATTGCTGCACTGCACCCAGGCCGAGCAGTGAACGAGTACAGATCTAAGCAGATATCAGCCAGCAAATGAATACTTGCCAGACAGGACCCTCATGATTTTTGCCACCCCCTCCATGGAGGAAGTCAAGTGCTTGCATGTCAAAGCTATGACAGTGCTCACAGCGTGGACAGATTCCCCCAGGTTTTGCTTTAATGTGAGCCTGACTTTGGCATTTTTGTCTAATGAGTAACATAAAATCTAGATAGACAATGTCAGTGAAAATATTGAATTAATTACCAAACAAAGGATAGAAGGTGAAATAAAGAGAAAGAAAGGTTGTATTAAATTTTATACAAAACATCTTCAACCATAATTAAATACTGAGGAGCTGAGACTCCACACTGGTTAGGTGAGTATTTTTCACTGCCTGGGCAGTTATTAGGCAGTAATTAATATTTGTGATATAACCAAAATAATACTTGGATTGGAATGGATAACTCCATTTTAAGGCAAATGGAGATTTCATCTATGAGTGATTACTGCATTTTTACACCATCGGCATATTTGAATAATACATCAGATAGAAAGATGTTATTTTTGGAAAACTGTTGGAGGATCAGGGATTATTGGATAGCAATGCTTATACTTCCATGTTTAAATATGGATGCACAGTTATGAAAGGTGTTTCATAATTTGCATATCAATAACCTTGAATGTTAACTTCATTACAACTTTTGCAGCAAAATCTGGCCCATTGGATTTTTAATGAAATACTCATTCCACTTACTAAATTTACTAAATTATATATTGGTAAATAGATATGTAAGTAGACATTTTGCATTCTTTACATTTGTTTTAATATTGTGTCTATTATACCAGTCCTGAGAAATAATTTATATAATATTACTGTTAGTGGTAAAAATATTGTAACAGGAATAGGCTATTCAGCCCCTCAAGCTTTTTCTGTCATTCTATTAAACCATGACTGATTTTTACTTAAATGCTATTTAGCTTTGTTTCAGCCAAGTCCCTTGATATCCTTACCTAATAAAAATCTATTGATCTCAGTCATAAAAATTTCAACTCATCCAGTATCCACACTCTATAGATGAAAGCTCCAAATTTCCCCTATCCTTTGTATGAAAAAATACTTCTTCCTTTCACTCTTAACTGCACTGGCTCCAATTATAAAATTATATTGCCTTGTTCTAGACTCTCTCTTAAAAGAAGATAGTTTCTCTGTATTTATCATGTTGAATCCTTTCATAAATTTAAACACCTCAATCAGATATTCCTCTTTCTTTTAAGCTTAATGCAATAGAAACCAATTTTATGCAACTTGTCTTCCGAATTTAACCCTTACATTCCCAGTATTATTCTGGTGAACTAATATTGTTATTCCTCTGAGGTCAATAAGATATCTTTCCTAAAGTATGGTGTCAAAAACTGAATGCAGTACACCAGATAGAGTCTGACCAAATTTCTGTACAAGAGCAAAATCACTTCCTACTTCTCTATTATAACCCCCTTGAGATAAAGGCCAACATTCCATTAATCTTTTGAATTGTACAAGCTGGGTCTGTTTTCTCTTCAGAGAAAGGAATTCTGATAGGTTTACTGTAATAAGTGATTGAAAATTCTATTAACTAAACACTAACTTTGTGGCAACTTATGTTTTAAAGCTTGGAAAGGAATGTGCCCCTTTTATAATTGTCACATATCACACTCTCCATGAAATCATGGTCCTATGGCAAACAGTTCACAGGTAGTTTATGGCTTCCAATACATTTGAATCTCCCTATTTTACCAAGCAGTGATGGCCTCCAGATGCTTCCCAGAGTTTTTGGAGATTTTACTAAATCCACTGTGTGCAGTCAAGTCTGTCCCAATGATTTGTCCTCTCTGGCCATGACAGGGAAAGTCTCCAAGAATTCTAAGATGGTAACAGGATGCATCTCTTCTCTGTCCCGCTTTGGTAGTTCACAAAACCAACGAAGCCCCTCTCTCTGCTGCCCTCATAAAAGTTCTGAGAGTCTGTGGTATTCATGGATTTGTGAGGACCCTGTAACCAGACCTAAAAGAATGGCTTCTTCTGCTTTCTTCCCCATGGCAACATGAAACACATTAATCATGCATCCAGTTAGAAACGCTGATTAGCTATTCTTGACTCCAACTTTTTCATCATAAACATAAATGGACAGTCTGCAGTGAATTTCTTTACAACCAAGGCTTTCAACACCTTTTTTGGACTGTGGCAGACTCAGGGTTTATACTTGTGGACTCAGAAAGCGCTGCCATTGCCTCTGTTACACAATCTAGGCCTCACTTTGAAGGGCCTACTGTTAGGCAGAATTCAGAACAGGTCACATTGCCCATTCCATTTTCATAGAATCACAGAAGTGTTACATTGTAAAAGGAGGCTATTCAGCCCATTGTGCCTGCACTAGCTTGTTAAATAAGTGCCATTACCTAATGCCAATCTCCTGCTTTTCCCCAAACTTTCGTACATTGTTTTTATCCAAATGATCGTCTAGTTCCCTCTTGAATGCCTCAATTGAACCTGCCTCTACCATACTTCTAGGCAATGCATTCGGGAACCAACATACTCGTTTCATAAAAAAGATTTTTCTCACCTTGCATTTGATTCTTTTAAAATCTATGCCATCTTGTTCTTAGTCCTTTTATGAGTGGGGACATTTTCCTCCCAATCTATGCAATCCAGTTCCATCATGATTTTGAAGACAGAAGTCAGATCATAGAATCCCTCCAAATGGAAGCAGGCCTTTTGACCCACTGAGTCCCATTGATCCTTTGAACAGCATCGCACCCAGACCCACCCCTATCCTATCCCTGTAACCCTGCATTTCCCATGGTTAATCCACCTAACCTGCACATCTTTGGACTTTGGGACGAAATCAGAACATCTGGACGAAACCCACACAGACACAGTGAGAATGTGCAAACTCCACACAGACAGTCACCTGAGGGTGGAATTGAACTCGGGTCCTGGTGCTGTGAGGTAGCAGTGCTAACCACTGAGTGCTAAACACATGCCGCACTAATTGCCTCTTAGCCTTCAGTACTAACTTCTTCAATCTATCCTCATAACTGAAGTTTCCCTTCCCTGGAATCATTCTTATAAATCTCTTCTGCACTCTTCCTAAAACATTCACATTCTTCCGAAAGTGTGGTGCCAAGAACTGTACAGAATACTCTAGATGATGTCCAACTGGTGTTTACTACAAATTCAACATTACCCCTTGATCTTGTATGTTTTGCCACTACTAATAAAGCCCAGGATATGGTATGGATTAGTAAGTGTTCTCTCCACGTGTCCTGTCATCTTCAATAGCCTATGCACATAGTCACCCAGGTCCCTCTGCTCCTGCACTGTATATGAATTGTACCCCTTATGTTATATTTTCTGCCAATGTTCTTCCTACCAAAATGCATTACCTCACACTTGTCTCTATTGAACTTCATCAGCCACCCATCTGCCCATACCACCAAGCACGGGATCATAGAATCTCTACAGTGTAGAAGCAGGCCATTCAGCTCATCAAGTTCACACTGACCCTCCAAAGAGCATCCCACCTACCCGCCTGCCCTTCCTCCCTTAACCTATATTTCCCATTACTTATTCACCTAACCTACACATCCCTGGACACTATGGGCAACTTAGCATGGCCAATCCATCCAACCTGCACATCTTTGGGCTGTGGCAGGAAACCACAGCACCCAGAGGATACCCATGCAGACATGGGGAGAATATTCAAACTTCACACAGACAGTTACCTGAGGGTGGAATCAAACCTAAGTCCTGGCACTGTGAGGCAGCAGTGCTAACCACTGAGCCACCGTGCTGCCCATAAGTTAGCAATGTCCTTTTTAAGTTCTACACTGTCCTTCCCACAGTTTACAATGCTTCCAACTTTCACGTTATTTAGAAATTTTAAAACTGTCCCCTGTACTTCTAGAGCTAGAACATTGCCATGTATTAGTAAAAGCAAGGGTCCCAATACTGATCTTTTAGGAACTTGCTACAAACCCTCCTTCAGCCTGAAAAATAGTCATTGGCCATTATTCCCTATTTTCCATCACTCAGCCAATTTTGTATCCACGTTGCTACTGTCCTTTACATTCTGTGATGATAACTTTCGTCATAGGTTTGTTTCGTGGCAATAATAATAATTTCTTATGTGAACCTTTATCAAATGCCTTTGAAAGTTAACATACACAAGATCTACAGAGACTGTACAAGAGGGTCATCAGTGTGTGATCCTTTGATCTTTTACTTATAAATTCTGTGTCTGATACTACCTCTCTCACGAAAACTTGAAGGAGTGAGGCTCCGAAAGCTTGTGTTTTCAAATTAACCTGTTGGACTCTAACCTGGTGTCGTGTGATTTCTGACCTTGTCCACCCCAGTCCAACACCGGCACTCCACATCAGTCAAATGTCAAGTGCTTTCATTCTCACCTCACCTCTGGAATTCAGTTCTCTTGTCCATGTTTGAACCAAGGCTGTAATGAGATCAGGAGCTGAGTGGCCCGGATGGAACCCAAACTGGGTGTCACTGAGCTGGTAATCGCTGAGCAGGTGCTGCTAGATAGCACTGTTGATGACACTTTGTATCACTTTATTAATGATCGAGAGTAGACTGATTGGGCAGCAATTGGCTGGTTTGGATTTGTCCTGCTTTTAATGTACAGGACAAACCTGGGCAATTTTCCACATTGTTGGATAGATGCCAGTGTTGTAACTGTACTGGAAGAGTTTGGCTAGGGAAGTGGCAAGTTCTGAAGTACAAGTCTTCAGTACTATTGCCAGAATGATGTCAGGGCCCGTAGCCTTTGCAGCATCCAGTGTTTCAAGCCATTTCTTGATATCATGTTTTACCTGGCATGAAGGATTTCAATTATGGGTAAAGGCTGGAAGAGTTAGGGCAGAGCTCCTTGAAACAAAGAAAGTTAAGGATTGATTCAATAGTGGTTTTCAAGGTGATGAGTGATGCTTCAGGGTTGATATGAGTAGAAGAATTCTCTATTGCAAGTTGGCCAATAAATTGGGAGTACAGATTCGAAATTATTGTTGAGAGATTTAGACAGCATATGAGGGAAATTTCTTTTCCAGTCAGAGTTGTTGGAATCTGAAATAGTTTATCTGAAATGTTGGAGGGAGCTGATTCCATTAATTCTCTTAGAAGGAGGTTGCACAGGTCCTGGAGAATGTGGAAATTACAGGGTTACAGACAGAAAGTGGAGAACTTTAAACCAAGCATAAACTGCTCTTTCAAAGCAGCAAAGGCATGACTGACTGAAAGGCCTCCCTATCTGGTGAAAACTTCCATAATTCCACAAAAATTGGCTGCAATATATGGTATGGGCAGAGGGAACATCCTTTTTCTTCTGTACATCAAATAATTTTTTTATTACTCAACATATGGTACAGAAAAGAATATATTCTGATGGTTATTTTGTAAGTTTGCTTTGGTAACATCGAATATACGATGTATTGAAAATTATTTAAAAGATTTGTAAAATTATTTTTCACATGTAATCCAGCCTTATCTTGATAGAACTGTATGTTTGGCAAAAAAATGTCCATGATTCTTTCTCTTCACAAAATCTTTTGTGATTTTTTTTGTGAAGGCAATATCCACTAATTACTGTGCCATTTCAGTTCTGAAGAAGCTTCACAGGACCTGAAGCATTATCTCTTATTTTCTCTCCACAGATGCTGCTAGATCTGTTGAGTTTCTCCAGCTATTTCTGGTTTTGTTTCAGGTTTCCAACATCTGCAGTTGTTTGTTTTAGTTTAATGCCATTTCCATATTGTATTGCCACCGTCCCTTACTACAATTATTAAATTATCATGTCTTACCATTGACATCGCGTTGATAGTGCAATACTATTTTTTTTCTGACTGCAAGTGCCCACTTGGTCTAAAATCTATCAACACTAAACTTTGTATAGCTATATTTTCAGCTTTGTCATGACAAGTCCACCTGGTACAACGGTCTTCTTCAACAACTTAAAGTGAAAAAAAATCCTTTCAAGCATTTCAAGGGGTCTATCAGGCCTACCTTGTTCCAAGCTTGACAGATTTACTCAGTTTATGGCATATGTTGGTTTCTCTTTGGGCCAAGG
Source organism: Rhincodon typus (assembly GCF_021869965.1). Taxonomy (NCBI): domain Eukaryota; kingdom Metazoa; phylum Chordata; class Chondrichthyes; order Orectolobiformes; family Rhincodontidae; genus Rhincodon; species Rhincodon typus. Next base: position 10,458 of record NW_025967585.1, on the reverse strand, counting down.
GGGTTTGCACTGTTCCAATGTTGTCATGTTTTTTATTTCTCTACTGTCTCCCGGTATTCTAATGATGGAATTAAATGTAAAGCACCGTTTTTAAGCTCTTGAGCATGGTTTAGATTGCTATCACTTTCTATGTGACTTACAAAGCTTGATCCTTTCTCACATACAATCATGCAATACATCCGTTGATTACTTTAAATGAGCAACGTCAAATTTTTCTGTTACTTTTCCTCAATTGCACCGTTTTAGAGATTGTTCTTTGTCTGGGTTGTATTGGTTTTTTTTTCTTCCAGAGATTTAGTTACATACTGTATGTTGCATCTGTTGCAAATGTCCCAATGCTTTCTGTATGGCTTGCTCCCTTCCCGTGCTTTAGTTAAACCGCATGCAATATGCCTGATGACGAGTTCCTAGTATAGCCAGCTCTGTTTCTCGAAATCTCTCGCATACATTTTGTAGAAATCTCACTAAATCCCGTACATTTCTATGGGCTGGGTTGAACAACGTACCTCGGGGGCTGCCTGTTTCCCTTTGAAACCCTCCCTTCCCCTTTCTACTGCTGTAGTTCGCATTTGAGCAAAGTAAAAACAACGAGTTCTTGTAACAAGCCCAGTCCTTTCTGCATGTGTGCCCGTGTGACCAACAGGGGGAAAAAGAAATGCAGGTTTGCTGTGTACACGCACACATTTAGACAGAGATGGTTTTATAAGCGAGAGAATGTTAGTTAAACACTGTAGGTTTCTCCCAGTTGTTACGGTCTGTCTCTTTGGTTGCTCTCGGCTCTTGCTCGGGCCTGGCAACCAATGAGGGTCCCTGTTGTAGTGGCAGCTTCTCGCCCTCGTCCAAACAGCCGGAGAGAGAGAGAGAGAGGGGGAGTGAGAGAGAGAGAGAGAGGAGGGGGCAGCCAGTCAGCAGCACCAACTTCTCCTTCAATCCTTCCGACTGTCAGCCGCACGGCAACAACCAGCAACAGAACAACAAGCAGAGACTTTTTAAACATACAACTTCTCTCACCCAACGCCACCCCGAGCCGGGGGTGGGGGAGAAAGAGAGCACTCATTAGAAAGAGAGAGGAGCAGACAGACAGAGACACACACTGGGAGAGAGAGAGGGAGAGGGAGAGAGAGAGAGAGAGAGAGAGGCTTTAAAAGGGCCGCCGGACGGACGGGACCCCAGCACCAGGTGTGTAACCAGAACCACCATTTCACTGCGACTGTAAACTTTTCATTGATTGTTTTTGTCTTGCCTTTTTTTTTTGTTTTTTTTTTAACAAAAACAGCAGATCATGTTGTGGCGTTTTTGTGTGTGAGAGAGAGTGAGTGAGACCCAAGTAGGCCAGAGAGAGAGAGCTAGGCCAGTGTTATAACACACAGAGAGAGAGAGAGATTGTAGACAAGTGAGAATAATACAAAAAAAGGAAACAGTTGGCAGAGGCCGGGAGAAAGGATTGTGTCTCCTAGTCAGGGCAAAGTGCTGGGGGTTGGGTTGCGGGGGGGGGGGGGGAAGATAGGTGGGTGTTGTGCTGACATAAACCCTACTTTTAGTCAGGGCTAAATGTTGGGGAAAGGGGCAGGAAGGGGGTTAAATGCCGGGATTAGAGCCGGCGGCGAGCTGTCTCCATACTGGACAATAAATACTGTGATGTTGTCAATAACTTAGAGAGAGAGAGAGGCCTAGTCCTTTTAAACCCCGCTTTCTCATCTGCCTCTCGGTAATGGTGGAGTGAAAGCAGCCGGCTCGGGGCTCGTACCCTGCTTTTCGCTTTCGGTTTTCTGTCATGATTTTTTTCAAAAAAAAAGACAAAAAATAATAATTTGAGGAGGAGGGAGGAGGAAGTGGATCGGAGGGTGGTTTCAGAGAGAGAGAGAGAGAGAGATCCGTGTGTAACGGCGAAAGGATCAGCTGGTGTCTTCAACACAGCAAAGTCTCTCAGTCAGAGAGAGAGAGAACCCGGTTAATATCCAGAAATCTGCAGCTACCTCTCCCTCTGGTTTAAGTTTCAGTCACAGTCACGCTGGAGACATACACACAGAGCGAGAGAGAGAGAGAGGGAGAGGTAATCTGATGGATGGATGAATAAGGTAGAGACAATATTGTGCAGCCTCTGTCTGTACCTGGCTTTCTCTGATCAAATCCCATTAACCGCCTCAGACGAGATTTGCTGCTGAATTATATAGTGGTGCCGAGATAACACAGCCCGGGCACACTGCTGTTTTTGTTTGTTACCATCGTTTAAAAATGTGTGTACTTTCCTCGCCAAGTGTGATTCTGGTGTTGTGTCGTACTCCTTTTCCCCCTCCCTGTCTTTTTTTTTGTTTTATATAGTGTTGAGGGGAGGTGGAAGCTGAAACCATTCCACGTCCTGCAAATGACACGTTTGAACGACTCAGTCAGACCAGGGCACTTTTTTTTTCTCTCTTTCGAACAAATTGTTGTTACTGTGCAGAAAAACCAGGGACAGATCACTGAATGGCCTGGTGATATTTCACCAGAGATCTAACCTTGTAACTAAGGAGGAGTTTGGGTGAAGCTGGATGGAGTAACCCGCACTGAAATGGCAGCTTGTTTTGAGGGAGTTTTTTTTCTCTCTCTCTCTGTGAGTGAGGTTTTTTTTGCTCTTGGTTTCCCCGAAGCAAGATGGACTCTCTCGCTGTGTCTTGTCAGCCTTGGATCGACATTTTGCACAGCGATGCAAACTTGAGCTTGGCCTACTTTTACACTGCAAACAGGGTGATGGGATTAGAGGAAAAGGGAACAACGTTTTTGACCGGCGACCGCCTTTGAATTGTAACTTCGGTCACTGTACTTTTTTTGTTGCATTTGGTTCTGTCGAGTTCCCTGTATCAAACGAGATTTTTTTTCCCCCTCTCACCGTGTTGCAAGTAGGTCCTTTTCCGGAACACCCCGTATTTTGACGTGTGGGTTGAATGTACCTGTGTTGCTATCTAACAAATTGATTTTTTTGAGTACTTTCTAATTATTCTTCAGCACGGAAAACTGCAAAATGACAGTATATTGTACTATTTTACTACGTAAGGCGTAGTGTACGTCCCATGTGCCCAGTATGTATAGCACTGTCGTGTGGAGCTGACAGGTCCTGTAACTACTGGCTGGGGCTAGTGAGCCAATAGCTAGTGCAAGATTTACTGTCGATCAGAAACGAGATTCATCGCACTTCGACTTATTAACTAAATGCAGATAATATTGTTAACCCATTATGAGTTTTGTAGCGTGCACTGAAAGTTTTCATTCCCCACTTTTAATTCATATTTCTGTTAAATACAGGTGTGATACTGGAGTATAGATGAATGTGTCAAAAATCTGAGGGTGTACTGTTTGTTTTCAAAACTTCAGTTCTTCAAATGCACTTATAACCAGAAGATCAAGAAAGTGAAGAGTTCTTGTTGGAAGAAAAGTAAGGCTAAGGAACAAGTTTTACAGTTGGAGGTCATGGTTTCTGAATAGAAAATGGCTATTTATAAAATAATTCAATTTCACAATTGATGAAAAACACCTAACCCACAAATGATAAATTGTGTGTAAGTTGCTAACGGTTTTGCTCAGAGGGACATGACCTTTGGCTTTCTCAATTAGTCATAAAAGAATGGCAATTATAGCATTGTCTGGCCAATTTTGAAGTTTGTACTCAAATGTTAATCTGTTTTGACAAAGTGCATTATTTTGTTAGAAAAAATGAAAACTGTGCCTTTTATTTGGAAACTAGTCTGCAATTTCTTTTAGTGTGCAATTTTGGTGTATTCTAGACATCTTAACGATGACTGACATTTTGACACTAAAGTGGAATACAAGCACATATTTGTTAAAAGATATTGTGCACTAACTATGGTGTTATCTTAACAGATTCCTTCTCATTCTCTTCTTAAAGACGTCAGCTGTTAGTGTTGATGGTCTTGCATACATGAAAACCTCAGTATGTATTGAATGTTACAAATGATTCCTCCTGTTGCCCTTGTCAAAGATGCCATAACTTCAACTATTTGAAGATCTTGTATGATTGGAAAAAAAATCAGCATATAATGAAAGATTTAAAGAGAATTCTACACTCAAAAGTACTGCTAGTAGCATTTGCTCACAGTTGTATTAACGATATGAGATCAATGTATCCGCTTGCCGACATTTATTATCTCTACGTGTGGCATTTATTATATTTTGTAAGATCCCTAATTTAGTCTTTTCTGGTAATGTTACTTTTTGAATAAATGATGTCATTTATTCAAACGACATAGGTACATCCATGGTGGTATTTTCTATTTGCACCGCTCAGATGTCAGCCTTTTTAACTCCATGAAAGTTCCAATTTGCCAGAATCTCTGTGAACCATTGCAACAGAGCTTTCTTTATAGCTACAGTATCTTCATTGTACTGTGGTTCTTAAGTTTTTCTGATTCATATTTCTTTTGTCTAAAAAGTGGTCCGGTGCTGGATTAGTGTTAATAATTCAAGATATTACAAAAATGTGCAGAAGAAACTCAGCAGGTCTGGCAGCATCTGTGGAGAGAGAAACAGAGTTAACATTTTGAGCTCAATATATCTCTTTTTTGGAACACCAAAGAAGAAGTCACATCTGACTCAAAATGTTAACTGTTTCTCTGTCCACAGCTGGTGCCAGATTTCTTCAACGTTTTGTTTTTATTTCAGATTTCCAGCGTATTTCACCTTTTTAATAATTAAAGATATAGTGTAAATGGTTGTAGTAGAGACCCATTTGTAAAAACTTAGAGTGTACTGCCCATGTAAATGGTCTTAATGAACGAGTTCATTCTAGGAAGGTGGGTTATTGCTTCGCTAATGGTAGCATGAAAGCGTAAGTGTCATTTATGCCAGATGCTGAAAAACTGTTGTCAGGAAGGAGAGAAAAACTGGTAACTGGCTCACAATGAGCCAGGGAAAAGAGCTTTGTCTGAGTGTTACATGCTCTTAATCTATTAGTGATCAATTGTAGATTGTATCCATAAGGAAAGAAATCCAAATGAAACTGCAAATCACTGTGTAATCTTGTTGATATTAGTGATGCTTGACTTTGTTGTTTTATTTTGATGTGTATATTAGCTGAATTTGAGGCCTGTGTTATAAAGAAAGGAAGATTGTGGGGGTTGTTCTCAGGAGGAATACGTTTTCTAAGCTTTTTTACAAGTTCAAACATTACATAGCTGAAAATTCTGTTACTTTTTTTACTAATTTTCATAAGACTTTCAGTCTAGTTGTTTCTGCAGCCCTTGTTTAGCTCCAAGATCTGGGTACAGTAGTATTATGCTTTTAAGAGGTAAGATTGTGCATTGTCATATACCCTGCTTGAGGTGGCCCCACTATTAATGTTAGGTCTCATTAAAAGCGAATAGTCTTAAAGTGCTCAGTCTTGGCATTTACCAATTGCATGTTGGTGGATCTCCTTGTGCATATGTTCAGCTCTGAAAAAGAAGTGAGTACTGCCCTCTGTGCAATAATATATCTTCGTACAGTGCAAGAGGGGATTTTAAAGACCTTGACTTGAAGATACAAAGTGTTTTGTGCCAATTGTTGATTCAAATTAGTATCTGAAATTTGTGTTGGTAACTAATTCCACTTCGAGGTAGTTGCACACGGTTGCATCTGAAGGAGCAAAGGCCACTATTGTCTTGTTGCCTTGATAATAGTAAAACTCCAATTTGACTTAAGCTTCTGGCATACATAATGCGTTTCCAAATAGTAGTTCTTGGTTAAGCTTTGAGTCATGGAAAAGCATGCTGCCTATGGCCTTATGCAAGATCCAGGACTAATCCATAATGTGGATTAGTGGCAAGTGGAGGGGCGGGAAGCAAGCTGCTGTGGCTTCCACGGTTTAGAGGAAGTCAGCTCATGGTGGGTATTTTCCTTTCTGAAAGTGTTTCACATGAAGACTTGATTAACTAATTGATAATAATTATGGCTGGTGTGAGATGATGGACTTAAAAGTTTAAAACATTTGAATAGCCAGCATATGGAGAATTACTCCATACTGCTCATTTTGTTAAACTGAAGACAGATGCTCAATGTACAGCAGGAGTGACAATGCTCCAACTTGGGACAAGCTGTTGGAAGATGTTATTTGGTGGATGAACCTGCAGTTATGTATTCACAGATTCAGGTTCCAGTGCCTGCTGATATTATTTTGCAGAGAAGGAAGAAATTATTGCTGAAACTTTAGTCCTGGAATTAGTGGAAATTCCATTTGATGGCGTATGATGCATAGCCATTCTGTGATCAGCTGGCAGTGTGCCCATCTGTTTTATGGAGAGTTGTGATACTTGAAATGCTACTTATGAGGAGTTCCTGAGACCTGCTGTCTGCCTAAAGAGTCCACATCACAGAAGAGGTGGTGTTGGAGGGCGGCACAGTGGCTCAGTGGTTAGCACTGCTGCCTCACAGTGCCAGGAATCCGGGTTCGATTCCAGCCTCGGGCGACTGTAAGTGTGGAGTTGGCACATTCTCCCCGTGTCTGCATGGGTTTCCTCTGGGTGCTCCGGTTTCCTCCCACAGTCCAAAGACGTGCAGGCTAGGTGGATTGGCCATGCTAAATTGCCCCTAGTGCCCAGGAATGTTTAGGTGAGGTGGGTTAGACATGGGAAATTTAGGGGAATGGGTCTGGGTGGGATGCTGTTTGGAGGGCGGTGTGGACTTGTTGGGCCGAATGGCCTGTAGGGATTCTATAATAATAATAATTCTATAATTAACATGCATAAAGATAGATAAATCCCTGGACCTGATCAGGTGTTTCCCAGAACTTTGTGGGAAGCTAGGCAAGAGATTGCTGGGCCCCTTGCAGAGATATTTGTATCATTGATAGACCTAGTTGAGGTGTCAGAAAACCTGGAGGTTGGCTGATGTGGTACCATTATTTAAAAAGGCTGTAAGGAAAAACCTGAGAACTATAGAAAGGTGAGCCTTATGTCAGTGTTGGGTAAGTTGTTGAAGGGGATTCTGAGGGACAGGATTTACATGCATTTGGAAAGGCAAGGACTGATTAGTGATAGCATGACTTTGTGTGGGAAATCATGTCTCATTAACTTGATTGAGTTTTTAGAGGAAGTAATGAAGAGGATTGATGAGGGCAGAGCAGTGGATGTGATTAATATGGACTTGACACGATGTGGAGGTGCCACTAACACTTGACGAAGGAGTGAGGCTCCAAAAGCGCTTTTTTCAAATAAACCTATTGGACTGTAACCTAGTGTCATGTGATTTCTGACCTCACTAAGGCTTTTGACAAGGTTTCTCATGGTAGACTGGTTAGCAACGTTAAATCACGTGGAATAGAGGGAGAACTAGCTATTTGGATACAGAACTGGCTCGAAGGAGGTGGTGGTGGAGAAGTGTTGTTCTTCGGACTGGAGGCCTGTGACTAGTGGTGTGCCACAAGGATTGGTGCTGGGTCCACTGTTTTTCGTCATCTATATTCGCATATAAATCATATATATAAGAGGTATTGTTAGTAGGTTTGCAGATGATCCCAAAGCAGGTGGTGTAGTGAACAGTGAAGATTATCTCAGAGTACATCAGGACCTTAATCAGATGGGCCAATATGCTGAGGAGTGGCAGATGGATTTTAGTTTAGATGAACATGTTGAATTTTGGTAAGGCAAATCAGGACAGGACTTATACAGTTAATGATAGTGCCATGGGGAGTGTTGCTGAACAAAGAGGCCTAGGGGTGCAGGTTTGTAGTTCCTTGAAAGTGGAACGGCAGGTAAACAGGGTGGTGAAGAAGGCATTTAGCATGCTTGCCTTCATTGGTCAGTACATTAAGTTTAGAAGTTGGGATGTCACCTTGTTGCTGTACAGGACATTGGTGAGGCCACTTTTATATTACTGAGTACAATTCTGGTCACCCTTCAATAGGAAGGATTTGGTTAAATTTTGAGAGGGTGCAGAAAAGATTCACAAGGATGTTGGAGTGTGTGGGCTATAGGGAAAGGCTGATAGGCTGGGGCTTTTGTGCCTGGAGCTTTGGAGACTGAAGGATGATCGTATAGCGTTTATAAAATCATGAGGGGCATGAAGAGGGTGAATAGCCAAGGTCTCTTTCTAGGGTGGAGGAGTCCAAATCTAGAGGGCAAATGTTTAAGGTCGGAGGGGAAAGATTTAAAAAAAGACCTGAGGGGTAACTTTTTCATGCAGAGGGTGGTGCATGTATGGAATAAGCGGCCAGAGGAAGTGGTGGAGGCTGCTACAATTCCAACATTTAAAAGGCATCTAGATGGGTATTTGAATAGGAAGAGTTTAAACAGATATGGGCCAAATGGGACTAGGTCAGATTGGGAGTCTGGTTGGCGTGGATGAGTTGGACCGAAGGGTCTGTATCTGTGCTGTATGACTTTGACTTTCTGACTCTAGTAAGTGCTCAAACAAAAAGTTTAAGAAGAAACCAGTGACTCATTTTTTGGGGGAAAAAGAGGAAGGTGTTGCATCATTGTGTCTGGCCCATGGGGGCACAGGCAATGGGAGATTGGGACCAAGTTGATTTTCGTAACCCAAAACCTAAGATAGGTTTGTTCACAATACTCCAAGCCACTTGGTGTTTGATAAACCAACCTGGTCTTTTGATGAGACTTGTCCTGCTACTGGTTTATGTGGCTCAATATAGAGACAGAGAAGAAGATTCTAACTAGTGTGTTGATACATAGTGTCATTTTATTAACTTGGCCTTGAACAATACCTTTAACAACAAGATCTAGGTGCATATGATCTAGCTGACACTTCCGTTTGGTGTTGAGGTAGTGCTGTATTGAAAGTGGTCTGTCTTTAACTTTCTATCACTTGAGATATTTAGCTAAGGCACTGTCTGTCTTCTTGGGTGGAAAAGATCCCACGGCATTATCTGGATTTTAATCAGGAATTTCTCTTCAGTGTTGTGGCCAGTTTTTAGTCATTCTGCACAGATTATCTGGTCATTGTCGCAGTTGTGTTTTGTGGAAACTTGGTGTAAATGAAATAGCTGCCATGTCTCCTGCATTAAATGTCAGTGACTTTGTGAAAAATACTTCATTGGTTGTAAAGAGCATAGGAAGGCCTTGGGTCACGAAAGGCACTATACAAATACACCTCTGTCTTTCAAGTAGTTTGTGTAAATCCTTTAGAATTGATAACTTTTAAAATCTTTATTTACATTGTTTATTTAGTTGGAATGGCTCTATATGAGATTCATTTGCGTCAAGAGAATTGAATTTCTAATTATTTCATGATAAAATGAACAATATATTTCCATATGTGTCTGATGGGCCAGAGAATGAAAAATATGTTTTTCAGAAGGAATTGATAGAATGCGCTATAAATGTATTGAAGTAAAACCCTTTTTTTTTTCAGGGTGCATTTATTGTTAGTTTTTGCAAGATGGTAAATTGAAAGTGACATTAATAGAAATCCATGTTCTCACTTTCTGAAATGTGCTGATAATCCATGGATTAATGGATGACTCAAAAAAAACTTTCCCCGAAAAGTTCAATCGATTAAGCAACTGCTGTTTTCGACTGTCCATGGATTTGAGGATGATGTCTACTTTAGGTTGAGAGTTTCTGTTCTGGGTCTCTGGCAGGTCCATGCCTGAACAGGCCATTTCTCAACCTATGTATACTTAGACAATTGGGTAGGATGTTCCATGGAGTTGTGGGCCCACGAGAGCAGGATTTGTTGCCTTTTCTGTCCTTTTCTGCTGCTCCTCACCCTCATTATTAAGATGTACTCCAAGCATCATGTAATTTGTTAGATAAGTTATAACCATTTTGAGTGATTGGTAGAAAGCTCCTCCCAATTATTAACATCACTTTAACGTTTTTGAAAGATTTGTATCTTGGGTTGTGGACGAGATTGTCAACTTGCCCGCTGAGCTGGTGTGTTTGATTGCAGGCATTTTGTCATCCTGCTAGGTAACACCATCAGTGCGCCTCCGGTGAAGCGTCGGTGTTCTGTCCCGCTTGTTATTTATACGCTGGGGTGGTTGGCATTACCTCCGGTTTTGTTCTTCAGTGATTTTTACATCGGGTCCAGTTCAATGTGTTTGTTGATGGAGTTTCGGTTAGAATGCCAGGGCTCCAGGAATTCCCTGGCATGTCTCTGTTTGGCTCGTGCTATTATGGATATGTTGTCCCAGTCGAATTCGTGTTCTTCTTTGTCGGTGTGTATTGAGACCAGTGAGAATTGGTCGTGTCTCTTGGTGGCTGGTTGATGTTCGTGTATTCTCATTCAGTTTTCTTCCAGTTTGGCCTATGTAATGTTTTTCACAAGACTACTCAGGCCCCTAGGTATCAGGGTAGCCCACAAACCAACAACTACCCTGTGACAGCTACTGATGACCATAAAGGATCCCATACCCACAACCAATAAAACTAACGTAATATACAAAATACCATGTAAGGACTGTGAGAAACATTACATAGACCAAACTGGAAGAAAACTGACAATAAGGATACACAAACACCCACTAGCCAC
>NW_025967584.1:0-25000 GCF_021869965.1 Rhincodon typus | reverse complement strand
GCTGCCCCATGACAAATGGGAAATTAAGACTGCCTAGAGAAGTAAAAGTGGTAAATTGTAGAACAGGCTGTTTCAAACAGACAGCCAACGCTGAATGTAACAAGGATCAGGGGAGCTACCTCTGATAAGAAGGCAAGCTACAGACTTGAGGACTCCAGAAGTGGAATCAACGTTGGACATGAAAAAAATCTAAAGGATCAATAATGTCACATCACAAATCTGAAACATGTGAAAATTGCATAAGAATTCAATACCGGAATAACTCAGCAGCAGAACTTCTAAGAACAACACTGCGCAAGGATTGAATCTTGGGCACTTCCAGGGACAGACACTGCTGGTTGGAATCGTAGCTAAATTTCACCAATCATGTAATAGCCAAGTTGAGTTGTTAGGCTTAACTTGCTGACCTGAAGGATCTTATTTTGTTTGCTACATGCATTAAAGTTGGAGAAAGAAAGGGGAACAAAAGAACATGTTATTTAAATAGAGAAAAACTGCACAAAACTGCAACACAAAGGGGCTTGGGGATATTTCTGCACAAAACAGAATACTGCTAGTAATCAAAGACTAATGGAATGTTGGCTCTTATTGCAAGGGGGTTGGAGTATAAGAGCAGGAAAGTTGTACTGCAATGGTACAAGATGCTAGTGAGAACACATCTAGACTACTGTGAGAAGTTTTGCTCCCCTTATTTAAGCAAAGATATTATTTTATTTGAGGCAGTTAAGAGAAGGATCTCTAGGTGATCCCTGGTATAGAGGAATTGCCTTATGAGCAAAGGCTATACAGGTTGGGACTCAACTCACTGGAGTTAAGAAAATGAGAGTTTATCTCATTGAAAAACATAGGATTTTTAAGGGGTTGACAGGGTAAGTGCTGAGAGGATGCTTCCCCTCATAGGATGGTCTAGGACCAGAGGGTATAATCTCAGAATAAAGGGCTGCCAATTTAAGACTAGATGAGGAGGAATTTCTTCTATCAGAGGGTTGAGTCTCTTTGAAAAACCTTACTACAGAGAGCTGTAGGGGCAGAGTTCTTGTGTATATTTAAGGGTCAGATCGATAGTCTTGATCAGTAGGGGAATCAAAGGGGTTATGGGGAGAGGGTAGGAAAGTGGACGTGAGCAATGATGGATAAACCATGATCCTATTGAATGGCGGAGCAGGCTCAAGAGGCTGAACAGCCTACTCCTGTTCCTATTTCTTATGGTCTTATGTTTCCCTATGCACAAAAAAGATCTTGATGCAGGATTAGATATTCAATTCAGGAGACAGCAAACTCAAATTGCAAATGCTGAAAGCTTGCACAAAGGTTACTGAACAGCCATTCAGTGAACTCTGATTTGCCGATGACTGTGCTCCCACTGCTGCTTGTTGATCACTTTATCCTAGCTTCCAGCACTGTTGCCTGACAATAAGTCTGAAGAGTCAGAGGTCTTGTAAAAATCTACTTATGACCACAAACTTCAACTCCAGTTATGGTCAACAACAGACCCCTATATTCAGTACAGAATTTTAGTATCTTGGTAGCATCCTCTCCAATAATACCATTAAGGATGATGAAATCCACCATCGCCTGGTAAACTCAAGCTCAGCATCTGACCGGGCTTATTCACACACTATGGAAAGAGCACAAGTTGTCTCAGAACAAAGATCAAAGATCAAAGTCTACCAGGCAGTGGTTCATTATTTATTTAAGGGCAAGAGATTTTGACAACCTATTGGCATCAAACAAAGCAAACGGAAGCACTCCATATTCACTGTCTGAAATCTATTTGCAATCAGATGCCAGGAAAGAGAATCCCGACATTGAGTTTCTTGTAAAGTATTCGCTCATCAGTGCTCACTCAGGGCAAGCACCACAAAGTCAATGCCTAAATTCATCCCTCAAACACATGACTTCATACACCGTATTTGCAATCAGTTACGAAAATTGACTTTTCGTAAGACTGAAATCATTATTTTACCCTTACTTTCTCAACACTTATCCTTCAGTGTCGGGAGAATCCACCCCTTACCTTTGTATGCCATTCCTGTGCCCTATATTTTAGCTGTAGTGACGTCCTGTAAAATGCAACTGAAGTCTACAGTATATACTTTTATTAATTTGCATTGGCTATCAAACTGATGGTGCACGGTCATGGAGATCACACTACACAAACAACACTTGTAACACTTACATTAGAGCAGGAAAATCAGGCAAAGGTGCTGCCTCAAACAGGATCTTTAATGCAAACTGTACTTGCTCTCTGTTTTCGGATGTCAAAGCAAACGACAAAAATGAAGCAAGTCGTTGATCCTGCAAAAGTATTTTAAAAACTGCATAACCATAAAGTTCGTGCTTAGTTGTTAAAATTTACAACTCTCTTTTTCCTCTTGAAAAGGCAAAAATAAGATGGCAAAGATTCAGGATTATGAAAACTATATATAATAAACAATTTACAAAGAATTTCTTTACAAAGGTGGGGTGGTCAACATGTACAAGAATTATCACAGCAGATGGCTCACTAGGAAAATGTTGAAGAGATTCAAAGTGAAATAGAAATAGGTTAATGCTGGAAATAAATCACAGATCAGATTATTACAGCACAGGAGATGGTCATTCAGCCCATCGTGTCTGTACCTGCCTTCCAAATGAGAAATTAATCTATTGCCATTTCCTCACTGTCTCCTTGTGACCCTCCATATTCTTGATTTTCAGATAACAAACTAAGGCCCTTTTGAATACTCTGAGATGCTTCTACCGATTTCAGGCAGTGCATTCCAGACCTTAATCAAATGTTACACAAAGTTTCCTCATGTTGCTTTTGTCAATTACTTCAAATTACTTTCATTCTTTTTACTCGGAGGAAAGAGTTTCTCTCTACAGACTCTACCAATATCCTCATGTCTTTGAATAGCTCCTCTCAGCTTCTCCTCTCCAAGGAAAATAGTCTCAATTTCTCCAATCCCTCTCTCAAATAGAAGTTCTTCACCTCTGGAATGAATCTTATGAATCTTTTCTGCACTGTCTTGAAAGTCTTTAGATCATTCCTAAAGTGTCACACCCAAAGCTGGATACAATATTCTAGGTGAAGCCAAACTCTCTCATTACTCAAGTTCAACATAACTTTCTTCCTCTTGTATGTACACCTCACTGTTAAAGCCTCAGATAAGTAATGATTTCTTAACACTCTTTTTAACCCGTGGTGTCATCTTCAATGACTTACACATACAGAAAGGCATCTCAGCTCCTGCATATCATTTAGAGTTGTACCCTTCATTTTATATTATCTCTCCATGTTTTTCCTACTGAAATAAATCATATCACATTTCTCCACACTAAACTTCATTTGCCACTTTGCCTGCAGTTCAATCTGTCCTTTTGAAGTTCTACACTATCCTCTTCACAAGTTTCATATAATCTGCTAATTGTGACTAGTTCACCAGGAACTAGGTCATTGATATATATCAGGGGGATCAAGTGTCTCAACACTGACACCTGGTGATCTTCACTACAAAAAATTTCTCCCAGTCCACAAACCTTTGTTAAACTAATTAACAAAAGATCTCTCAGAAAGAAGGTGGTCAACTATCTGGCCTGATTTGAGAAATCTAATGCTTCTTTTGATCTAAACATGTTGCTATGAAGTACAAATTAAAATTATTTGTGTCATGGCTCTTTAGAAATAATATGAAGCTTAATACACAAAGCTGAGGGGCAAGGACTATTCCTTGCAGGACCAACCTAAACACTCAGATTATTCCTATGATCTCCTACTATTCAATCCTCAAATCAAGCTAATTACTCCCAACCCCAGAAGCCCTAATTTTGTGGGTGCATCCAGTGGCCAATTACTTCATCCTTGCATCCTTCATATGTTTGAATGTTTGCATCGCCAGCAACATACTGATTGAGTGAGTTTTTTTAAAAAAAGTAGAGGGGGAAAATTAAACAACTTTCTGATTTTCCATTTGAATGTATGTGTTTGGACACCAGAAGTTGTCTGATTTACTCCATAACAAGTGAGTGCTGACAACCTTGTCACCAGTTTACCTTGTAATTACTAAACATGCCAGAAAATATTAGGATTTATCCATTAAGGAGTGAATTAATTATTAACAATATAGTTAGTTTTATTTATTGTTAAACAGTCTTATTGGGACTGAAATTATGTTTCTCAGATTTCTTGGTACAGTTGGAAATTAAAATTGAAAATAAACTTTCTTTTATTTTACTCTTTCATAATTTCATCATTCTTTTACTTTGTGTACATGATTTTGCTTTGAATTAAATATTAATTCAAGGGTTCAGACACAGTAAAGCCTCTGAGGAATCTTCAGTCTAATTCATTAAAGAGCCATGGTTGTACCTGCCCTGTTGCTTGTGTTCATGATTTTGCCATACAATTTCTATAAGCTTTCTTATCTCTATATTTCCCATTAATACACTATTCCACATGCTCTGGCTTCTTACAAATACCATTTCTGCCTCCATAAATTCCCAGAGTCCACAGGTCCTCTAGCTACCTGGTTTCCAACATTTGGTAAGCCTATTCGGTACCTTTAAAGTTTTGACAAAGATCTGTAGCTCGGGTTGGGTTGAGGTTGTTGACTAGCTCACTGAGCTGGCTTGCTTTCATTCAGACATTTCGTCACCATGCTAGGTGACATCATCAGTGCAGCCTCCAATGAAGCAATGTTATTCTACTCTGCTTGGAATTTATACTGTCTGATCTGTTATGGTGAGTAGTGTCATTTCCGGTTTTGATCTGTATGGGTTTGTATACGGGGTCCAATTCTATGTTTGTTGATTGCATTACGGGTGGAGAATCATGCTTCTAGTAATTCCGGTGCGTGTCTATATTTGGCTTGGGCTACAATGGTTACCTTGTCCCAGTTAAACTGATGGCCTTCATTGTCCGAGTGTACCGATATTAAGGAGAGTCCATCATGCCGTTTTACTGCTGGCTGATGTTCATGTATTCCGATGGGGAGGCAACGGCCTAGTGGTATTATCGCTGCAGTATTAATCCAGAGACCCAGACAGTGTTCTGGGGACCTGGGTTCAAATCCTGCCATGACAGATGGTGCAATTTGAATTCAGTAAAATATCTGGAATTAAGAATGTAGTGATGACCATGAATCCATTGTCAATTGTCGGAAAAACCTATCTGGTTCACTCATGTCCTTTAGGGAGGGAAACCGCCATCTTTACCTGGTCTGGCCTACATGTGACTCCAGACCCACAACAATGTTGTTGACTCTTAACTGCCCTCTGGGTAATTAGGGTTTGGCAATAAATGCTGCCTGGCCAGTGATGCCCTCATCCCGTGAATGAATAAAGAAAAAATAAGGATAGTTTCCTTCCTAACTGTCCAATGTAATGTTTGTGGCAGTTGTTACATGGTCTTTTGTGAACTATGTTGGTTCTGCATGTTGCGGGAATGGGGTCTTTAATCCGTGAGCGTATTTGTCATCGAGTGGCTGCAGGCTTGTGAAGTTGCAGGGAAATTAGCCTCAGCCTATTCAGCCTCTCCCTATAGCTCAGACCCTCCAACCCTGGCAGCATCCTTGTAAATCTTTTCTATACCCTTTCAAGTTTAACATCCCTGTTACAGCAGGGAGACCAGAATTGAATGCAGTGTTCCAAAAGTGGCCTAGCCAATGTCCTGTACAGCTGTAACATGACATCCCAACTCCTATACTCAATGCACTGACCAATGAAGGCAAGCATATCAAACGCCTTCTTAACTACCCTGTCTCCACCTTCAAGGAACTATGAAACTGCATTCCAAGGTCCCTTTGATCAGTAACACTCCCCAGAACCCTATCAACCATATAAGCCCTGCCCGGATTTGCCTTACCAAAATGCAATAGCTCACATTTATCTAAATTAACTCCATTTGCCACACCTTGGCCCATCTGATCAAGGTCTCATTGTACTCAGATAACCTTCTTCACTGTCCACTACATACCAATTTCGGTGTCATTTTCCAACTTACTAGCCATTCCTCCTATATTCACATTCAAATCATTTATATGAATGACAAAAAAAAATGGAATCAGCACCAATCCTTGAGGCACATCCCTGGTCATCAGTATGCATAGCTCCAGACTAATCCTTAGTAGAGTGAAGGTATTGATTGTAAAAGTAGAAATAAAAAATATTTAACATTTCAGTCACAGTTTTACCTGCAAAATCTTATAAAAGCTGGCTTCCATGTTTGATACCAGCTGCTTGAGTCTGTTCATAAGGCTAAGAGTCTTCAAGACAACATCTGCACCTATTTTACTGTCAAGGTACAGTAGGAGGAAGGAAACAAACATGTTTAGAAAAATGTCAGTTTCAAGCTAATTCTAGAGTTATATAATTTGGCCATAAGTTAACTTCAATATACATTTCGAGTAAACATAAACAAAGGAGTATTCAATGAAGTTTCATATGTATTTCCTCTACCTAATAACAACAAACTCACTCTTTGGCAATTCACATCTCTATCCTCTAAACATTTTTTTTTAAAAGCAGATAGCAAGATTAATTGCTTATTACCTTTCGGTTATCCAACAAATGCCATTTCTGAGAATGTGAACAATACAGGACATGAGGTCGCCATTCAGCCATCATTACTTGGTAGAGCAATTCAATTAATCCCATACCACTAGTTTCTTCACAGTCCTACAATGGCTTTTCGAATCAAGCATTAGCTAATTTTGAATTTGAAACTAACTACAGAATCAGGTTCTACCAGCTTTCCAAGCTACTTCATTCAAGCACAAAATGAAAGTCACTTTAAATCTGTCTCTTCTGGCTACCTACCCCTGTGCAGCTAGAAAACATATTTCTGGGAGGGCTTTCGACAAGGAATGCTGGATATTTAGAACTGGGTAGTTCAACACTATTCATCACTGCTCAGATTGATTCTGGAGATTTATAAAACGCCACAGCAAGTGAAACAGGATGATAATAGGAAAGATAGAGCTGTAAAAGATTGTTGAAAGTTTGTGGTAAAGCCATTTAATTGAAGATTTTAAAATCAATATAGTTAACTAATAAATCCTTCTACTTACAAATATAGCACTAATTCTACTTATACTTCTTCAATTTTTGTATTTAATAAATGATGCATGAACAGCATGTAGAAAATGGAATATCTTTCCTTGTTGTGCCATGTCAAACTTTTAGATGATTAAGAAATCTCACTCCAACCACTGCTACAAATTGCTCAATTAGTGCCAGTGAGTAAAAATATAAATGAATTAAAATGTGCTCATAGCCACCATTCTTAAGGAGAAATTATTTCTGGTTATATTTAAAATGGTTTACAAATATCTCTGTGTTAAAGCATTGTACATTTTTACACATATTTACTTAAAACAGTTATAGTATTTCATATTTTAACATATTGGTTGCGTTTTAGCAAAAAACAACTTTGCAAGACATTCCCAACTCTTACCATAGCTCCACATCTGCAATATTGCTCCTGTAACCAATTTCCATTCTATTGTACGTGAATTGATATTCCAGAATCGAGACACAGTTTCTGGCTGTGAGTACCTTCGCAACCTGCAACGTCACTGTATCATCTCCACACAGCAGTAAAATGTAATTAAGGAAAAGGACAGCGTTTAGTTTTCGTCTTTCTCACTGCATGTTTTATATGCTCCAATTGTAAAGTCTGTGACTGATTCTCAAGTCATTTTGTTCTCCAGTCAGGCAAAAATACGAAATTGTAATGTCCCAAAAAAGCAATTCTTAATAAATCATCCACTTATATATAAGTTTTAGAATCAATAAATTAAGCTGTTATTCAACCCTGATGAATTTGATTATTTTCCATACAAGATGTTTTATGAGCACTCAGCTAAGTTCTGAAGTAACTGTTTCCAACACGCATAACTCAAGAGAATAGTCAAGCTTAATTATAAAGGTGAGACACACAACAGCACAATATGCCAATTGATACAAAAGGTTAAAAACAAGGAACATACTCAAGGTGCACACTACAAATTATAATACAATTGATGGAACCTAAAAATCTATAAATTAAGTCTTTAATTTGTGACAATGATGCGGCTTTTAAGAAGTTCTTTTGTCCTTTTATTTTGAAGAGAGTTTTTGAGGTAGAGGTGCCGAGCAGTCTACTAAAACCATTCTACTAGAGTAAACAGCTTGAGGCCTTAGAGTTTATTTTTACAAACGTTCGGAATTGAGGCAGCCTGAATGGGTGGGGTCAAGCTCTCTCAGAACTAGGCTTTTTAGTTTTTTTCAGACCTGCTGGGGTCTCAGCAGGGTTGAAAGTCAGTGAATCTCTCCCAGCTGCTACACTGAGTTTTCTCTGGATGCTTTCCCCCCTGAGCTGCCGGAGTTGCATGTGAGACAACTCTGTTGAATTTTCCTTTTGCCAAGGATGTGTTTATGGGATATTATAATGTTGGAAGAGTTACTGTTTAGTAATAAAATAATCTATTATTCTGTTAAGTTTTCCAGTAGAGTTAAGTTATCCCAAGTTCCTCTTTCTTTTGTAGTATTTTAACTATAGTGTTTGAATAAATTGTGTGTTTTGCTTAACATCGAGTAGTTTGACTAATCAATTGCATCTGGAACACAGCAGCTCACATTTACCTTTAAAATAAGAAAGAGTTAGGGTCTAGGCTACCTTCTTAGTATATTTTGAGGTGGTCTGGTCTGGTCCAGAACACATGACTATATCCTTCAACTAGAAAGCAACAAATTAAACAACATTGTGTTTTAATACATACACATATGAACTCATTCAAATAAATAATCAATGATCACATCTTTTCAGCCCTCAATCACAGTACGGAAGCTTATTTACTTGTAAAGAGGAACTGAAAGAATGAATATTATCATTCATCAGGAATTGATGAAAATCTCAATGTTGAAATTCCTCAGACTGAAAACCATTCATAATGTACATTTAATCAATAAGGGCAAATTTCAATTACCAGAAATGAATGAAACAAAAGTGAGAGAGAGTTTGGAATTTTCAATTCTGACACTTCATATTTAAGTGTTCACACTTCAGATAATTGTATTTTATCAAAAAAGGATATCTAAGAGAATGTCAAGAATTTTTGCAATTCTATCATAATATTTTTTTGTTAATGCGTCCTCCGGAGCATGATTCGGAGTCTGTAATTGCTCCATGATAACAGGCAAAAGCAGCTCCATAAATGGTGCAACTGTAGTCCAAAGCGTGCAATCCATCATTTCCTGGATAGTGTTACAGACAATAAGGCTTATTCACAGAATTAAACTAAGCTTGGGACAAATTTTCATAAACTGCTCATCATTCCAGAGTCATTCTGAAATATAAAGAAAGTCTGGTTACTTTCTCCACTTTCAACTCTCTAGTTGAAAATATCTAAACACTATCCCCACTACTTCACACCCAAGAATATGTGCAAAAAGGTCCTGAACTTCTTTATCACCAAGACTAAAATCATAATATTTAATTGCACCTGAAGTTTCCCTTTCCAGTCAAGTAACTTGATCAAAAAGTTAAAAAATAAAAAAAAACAAAACGAGTGGGGTAAATGCAACATGATGAAAAGAATTATAGTGATAAAAGATAGAATCAAATTGAAGTAATTAGTTTACTAGAGTAAATCTGCAGGGAAATCACTGAGTGGTGAAACTAGGGGACTTTAACTACCCAAATATTTATTAGGATAATGATTGACTAATAGGAAAAGTGGAGAAAGAATTCCAGAAAAATATTCAGGAGATTTTCCTTGATCAGTATGTTGGTGGACCAAGGAAGGAGGGAGGCATTGCTAGATTTGGTGCTAAGGAATGAAGTAAGCCAAATGGAGCAAGTATCTTTAACCATTCTTTGCTTGTTTGAGAAAATGTTCTCAATCTTCTGATCAACCTTTCACCTTCATAGAAATGAGAGTCTTTTCTTCCAATATGACGCCATCCTTAACTAACAGTTCACTCTTCTCAGTCATTTTTAATGGAATATATCCTTACTTAGAATAATGAAATATCTACCATCCAACACAATGTATAATTTACTGGTCATTGCCCATTACAAGTATATTTTAAGTAGCTCTTCCTTCCCCTTTTAACTGTACATTTAGGTATATTCAAAGATTCTGTACCTCAAATAGCTCCTTCAGTAGAACTAGAGCCAGCGAGGAACATCTCTCAGTGTTCTCTAGTGGTTGACTTGACCATTGGATAAGAGTAACAATTGGTTCGGATGGTTTAACGTGTGATGTGAGGCTTGCTACTGTAATTCTTTGCTCAGAAGAGGTTTCAAACATTGCATGACACAATATTTGCTTAAGGCTGCTCACCGAACAGAAGGCAAGTAGCAATTCAAGAATCTGAGGGAGAGAAAATTGGCATGAACTTATACATTTTTATAAGATAAGGCTTTTAAGGTTCAACAAGATATTGAATTATTATAGCACCAATTTAAATATAGCCTCCATTTCTCTGTCTTCATCAGTGCACTCTTGGATACATATCCCTGAAGACCAAATGGTCTCTGGCTGCATTTTATTACAAGCATGCTTCATGCTTTAAAATTAATTGCCTATCATAGAAAAGGCCCATGTTGTCCATACTACATAACAGACTGTGTAGTTACTTGGGATTGCACCTTATTGAAATATCAAATTGGATCTAATCAAATAAAATTAATTGTGAAAATTCTGAATACAGAAAGAAAGAGACATAAAATTTTGAAATATCAAGTTTGTGAACTTCAAATTAAGTTTATTGTGTGTATAAACTCTGCATGTGGCATGTTTTTATAGGTAAAGTTATTTACTTTGCATCAGAATAACACTGATGAGGGACCAATATTTTTCCTTTAACTTGCACCTTTGGTCAGATCCCATCTGGAGAGCAGGATATAAAGCATTAAGTTATAATCAGAATTGGGTAATTTGGTGTGAAATCCTAGAGCATCTTCTTAGCAATGGGTGGTGGAAATCTGGAACTTGCCCCCAAAATGAAGATGCTGATTCATTTAAAATTTTCAAAACTAAATTTGCCAGATATCATCAAAAAATTCTACTCCCAATGGTCCATTTCTAGATTCCAACCAGGCACTTGGCAGTAACAATCACTAGGGTGATTTTCTGGGAGTGAGTCAGTCTCCCAATTGGTCACTTCTTTGACTGTCACAAGGATGGATTCCTTTTGCTACTGATCTTCACAGTAGCTGCACTGTCAGAGGGGGCCACAAGGGAATCTCCAGCTAAACTGAAGTATCCTCTGAAAAGATATTTGCTTTAGAAAATTAAAATATGGCCACAAAGCAAGTCCACCCCCATGGAAGACCACCCTGTTCACAGAACAGCCTGCAACCACATCTGTTCAATTAATTAAATAAAATATGGAAGTGAAAGCTAGTCTCAGTAATGATGACCATGACACTACTACAGATTATTGTAAATACCCACTGCTTCATTAATGTCCTGTATGCAAAGAAATCTACCATCTTAATGCCAGCTGATTTGCTTGTGACTCCAGAACCACTGTAATGTGGCTGACTCTTAATTGCCCTTGGAAATAGCTCATTACACCAATTACTTTAAGGGCAATTAGGGATAGGCCACAAGAGCTGGTCTTGCCAACAATGTCAGCAACCCATTCAAGAATAAAGAAAAAGGGTACCCAGAGAAATAGATTTAAACAGACATTTTGCATTGCAGAATTGAGGGCACTTGTGAAAACACCAAGTTAGAAACATCATAAATTTACATTAACAAATATTTCATATTTGCACAATAGGCATACTGATTCAAGGTCACTTTCCAGTGCAAATTGATAAGTCTAGCCACAAACCTATTGTGCTTAATTTTCCAACAGTTATCCAAATGTTGTAGAATGGTAGCTTTTTATTGTTGTCACTAGTAGCTGCAAAGTCCTTCCATTCTAAATTGTAGCTAATCATCAATTTCAATGCCATTTTCTCATGCCATCCCCATATCCTCAATATCGTCAGTATCTGGAAGATCATTAATATATTCAAGGTTGAGATGGATAGATTTTTAATTAGTAGGGGAAATCAAGGGCCATAGCAGAAACATCAGGCAAATGGAACGGAGAGTTACCAGATCAGCTATGATCTCATTAAATAGCAGAACGAACGTGATGGGCTGAATAGCTTACTTGTGTTCCCATATCTTATGGTCTTATATCCCTTGCACTCCTCAAAAAATGGAAAGACACCTGAAAACACTTTATTGGGCATAAAAAAAAGGAGGCAAAATAGAGCAAGTAAAAGAGATAAAAGAATTTTCAGCAAGTTTTTGGAAGCAGGGAAACAATGGCAAATGGGTGAAGTCTAAACCAAATGAATGCAAAAGATTAAGCTATAATGATTAGTGTAATTGTACAGTGACAAGCAGCATCACAGTCGTGCTGTAACATGTTTTTTCATGCACATCAAGATGTCCCAAAGCATACATTAAGGGAATAGAGGTCACTAAGGAATTGGGAATGTGTAAAATGGGGTGAAGGCAAAAGAAAAAGTCCAATAGAAGAGCAAGTGCCTTAGAATAGATTTTCTGAAATCCATGAAACAGGTAGAAAGGCAGGATGACTCATATAGAGGAAAGGGCAGGTGTGCTGTGGTTAAATGAGTAGCCATCAATGGTGGTGCAAAGGAAACCAAAGATACGGAATAGCCTGGCTTCAAAGAATTAAAAGATTGCCAAAGTAGAATGGGAAGGGTTTGGTATTTGAAAGAGAAAATCAGGACTTTCAAGTCAAATTAGAGGAGCACAGAAAGCCATTAAAACTTCGAAAGAATGAAGGCAACAAAAATGCAAATAAGGACTCAGCCTGCAGCATTCTGAACAAGATGCATGCAGTGCAGTTGTGTTAGAGAAACTGAACTGAGATGGAAAACCTTCAGCACTGCAAAAACACTAAATGTATGGTGAAAACGAGAACACAGAATTAGGAAAATCATTGTATACATTTCCTTCAAGCCAGGACATAAACTTTTAAGATTTAAGCAATTATGTAGATACTGAAATAACACTTTTATATTCATTCACATGATCTAGGCGTCACTGGCCAGACCAGTATTTATTACCCATCCCTAATTGCCCAGATGGCAGTTAAGTTTCAACCACATTGTTGTGGGTCTGGAGTCAGATGTAGGCCAGACCAGGTAAGGATGGCAGTTTCCTTCCCTAAAAGGACACTAGTGAACCAGATGGATTTTTCCAACAATCGGCAATATTTTCACAGTCATCATTAGACTCCTAATTCCAGATATTTGTTGATTTCAGATTTCACCATCTGCCATGACAGGATTTGAACCAATGACCCAGGACATTACCAAATCACTAGATTGATAGTTTAGCAGTCCCCATAATCATATATATTATTTAAAATATATATTGTTAGAAGCAAATATATTAGATGCATACTCTGAACAATAATAATGAATCCCAAATTTAAAAATGTTTTCCTATATAAAAATTAAAACATTTATTCTTATATCTGTGATATATCAAGAATTAAACAGCTCATACCTTGGCTGCTGAATCAGAATCCTTACCGCGCAAAAGACCTAGTACTTGACACAAGCATGATTTAAAATGCTCATACCTAAAAGGTGAGAGAAAAGAACTTTTACATTGTAAAAAAATGGTTTTGTCCTTCATCAGTTAAACTCATGGCTGGTGAAACAATTACAAGAAGAAAACTGTCAGCAGTTATTTGGAGTCCAACAGGACAAAATTCATTCCTTTATCAGTCGAACTACTCTTCACTCTCTTTGGGCTCTATCACCACCTATCGTTTACTCCTTAACCACCAACCAGCCACGAACCCCACCAACCGTGCCCCCGCCTCCCGCCCCCCCCGCACCGCACCACCCCTCCACCCCCCCCACCCCTCCCCAAATGTTTTGCATGTAAACCGACATTTTCCTAGCGGAGGAAGGGTCACTCGACTTCTCTCCACTCGATTTCTCTCCCACATGCTGCCAGAGTTGCTGAGCTTTTCCAAAAATTTCTGTTTTTATTTCTGGTATTATCATGGTGGTGGAATTTGCATTCAATAAAAATCTGGCATTAAGAGTCTAATGACGAGCGTGAATCCACGGTCAACCGTCAGAAAAACCCATCTGGTACACTAAAGTCCTTTAGGGAAGGAAACTGCCATCTTTACATGGTTTGGCCTACATGTGACTCCAGACCTACAGCAATGTGGTTGCTTTTTAACTGCTCTCTGGGCAATGAATGCTGGCCTAGCCAGTAAAGCCCACATCTCACGAATGAATAAAAAAAATTCAATCGAAAATCTGAGATTCAGAGTTTAGCGTGCTATCATTGTGCTAAAGTTGTTGAAGTTGCTTAATTGTTTTATTATAATCAGACAAATCTCCCCTCCTGATAAATTTCCATAAACGTAGTTAAATACAAAGAACAAACTTTTATTTATATAACATTTTCCACATTCCGAGGCCATCAGTCAATTAATTACTTTAGGAACAAATTTATATAAACAAAGTGAGAAATGACCAATGAAGTTATTTTGGAAGGATGAACATTGGTGGGAACACTAAGCAAGCCTGCTTCATGCCCTTGGATAGTAAGAATCTTTTAAATTCACCTAAAAATAGCTGACAGAGCCTCTTTATAATATGCAATTTGCAAAATATCACAGCTGACAAAGCAGTACTCTATCAGTTATGCATGGAATATTATCTTGGAACGTGTTTTCAATTCTGGAGTGAGATTCAATTTTAAGTTGATTGCAAGGGAAAAGGTAGACATCTCAGGAGTTTAAATTGACAATTGCTGAAAGCCTAGAAAAACTGAAAAGTCCAACAGTACACTCTTTAGACTTTCCTTCTTTTTTCACAATTGTTCCGAAGGTCTTAAAAAAGTAATGCAGATTAAAATAACTAACAATAAAAGTGTCTAATTTACGGCTGAAAGATTAGATTCATAGCTAATGATTCAAAAAATGTGTAGAACTATACTATTGTTATGTGGCATTAGGTGCTTGCTGATTAGATGTCAACAGGTGCAATTTTCATATAATGTCAGCAAAGACACACTACCTTTGGAGGAAATCTGCAATCTTGGGATTCTTGAGGAGATCCATCAAAAGATCTACAGTATACTTTCTGGTTAATGTTCCATCTCCATTCACCAGAATATTAAATATAAGCTGAAACGTCTGATGGATATTCTTGGCATGAAACAGCTGCATTTTCAAAAAAAAGTAAACAGAATAAGTGGATATGCTGATACTTCATTCTATTAACCAACATACCTACAATAATTTGAATAGATTACTCTGCTTCTTAACATGTAACAGTTCCCTAAAAGCACTCTAGGAAGCTTTATTCCTGACAGTCAGAAGGTATACATGGAATCTCTATGTGGTATTTTATACTCTGCCTCCGCAAGCATTAACTACACGTTCATGACACACAAACATCCAACAATACCTTTATGTGCAATTGGGTCTTGATTTCTGATTAAAATTGTTCACTCACTACTGCTCCATCAGGCCCCCCACCAATTTTAGTCTCCTTCTTGGCCACTTTTTCAAGCTGAAACCATATTACTTGTAACTTCCATGACATATCAGACCTGGAGCTGTGCCTATGGTCCACTTTCTCAATACATGCCTGTTGCCAAGTCCATTGTTGGTGAAACCACAATCCACGTTTTTGATTCCTCCAGCCAAATGCTTTCCTGGTTGACCTCCTATTTTCTACACTTCATAAAACTTCAGTTCACCTAAAACTCTGTTGCTGATATCCTAAGTCATTAACCGTCTTGTCGTTGTACTATGATAACTTCCAGCCCACCAAGAGCAGGATTTTTAAATTCTGATTTCTTTCAAATATCTCCATGTCCTTGCCTCCTCCATATCTCTAATATCCAGCAGCCGTACAACCCTCTTGGAGCTCTGCTCCTACAACTCTAGTTCACACTGACCCCAACCTACTCCCAACACGAGCAGTCCTGCCTTCAGCCATCTAAGCCTTAAACTTTGGGATTATTTCCTTAAGATTATCTGCCTCTTTCTTCTATTTTAAACCATGGTTCTTAAAACCTTAAAATTTCAGGTTTCTTTCCTTTACAATCTTCTTTCAATTACTTTCTTGTGAAGTATCATGAAAGATTTTACTGCCTTAAAGACCTTACAACGAACACTTGCATCTTCCTCATGTTATTTTTGTCACTATACTTTCAAGCTTATGCAATGCAAGCTGTGTGATTTTTGTATATAATATATATCAATGTCTTTTGTTTTGGAGATTGGTTTTTCAACTAGTGGCATGTGGGTGTTTATGTTTCTATGAGAGATTTAACAACTAATTTCCATTTCTGTACCCATGATGATTTCATTTAAAAGACAATATGAGAGAAGAACTTCCTGAAAAATAACAGGATATTCTTTTCATTGGGTGAGTTTTCCGAGTGAACAGATTACCCAGTTGTGCATCAGTTTTCAGATAGAAGGATCCAGAATTAGCATTTTTTTTTGGTTTGGAGAAACATCCATTGCATGAAGAAAGCCCTTTAGTTGTGGATTTGCTGAAACTGAATGTGTAAAACAATTTATCCTGAAGAAGGGAGACAGCTTAGACAGTTTAAAACTAAAAGGTTACCTTGGTGGAAACTGTTAAGTTTGAAAATTCCGGATTATAAATGGTTCATTTTAACTCTGAAGAGGTCACCTGAAGCTGAAAAAGTCTAAGCTCAGTTGTATGAAGACTCAAGGAAGAGGCTATGAGGTTCTTAAGTATACGAATAGTAAGAGTTTAGAGGAATATGCGCCAAATGCTGACAAATGCAACTAAGTCAGAATGGGATATCTGGTCAGCTCGGACAAGTTGGACCAAATTGTCTGTTTCCGTGCTGTATGGCTCTGTGGTCATTGAAACATGTTAAATTAAGCACTATAGATTTGATAGACAGGGGAATTCTCTCTGGTGAGAGGACTGTAAAGAAGTGCTATTGACATTTGTATCTATTGGCTTATCAAGCAAAAGGTTTAGATAGAAAAATGAAGGGAAACCTTATTGATACAAAGGACTTTTAGGGGGTAGATACAGAGGTTGTTTCCCCTCGTGGGAGAAGCTAGGATCAGAGGGCATAATCCCGGAGGACATTTTCTTTTCCCTCAGAGTAATTAATCTGTGGAATTTTTACTGCAGAAGGCTGTCAGGGCTGAGTCATCAAGTATTTTCAAGGCTGAGATAGAGCGATTTCTAAGCATTAAGGGAATCAATGGTTATGACGATATAGCAGGAAAGTAGAGTATTATCAGATCAGCTATGATCTTATGGAATGGCCTAGTCCTATATCTTATGGTTTTAAAAGATGAAAACATGCTTAAGAAAATAGATAGTAGTGTAATATTACTCAATAATTGGCTCATAAAATGCTTGGCAGTGAAATGTATCACAACATATACTTTTATTCAAGGGTAAAGAACAAGTTCAATGAAACATATTTCAGGCCTTACCTTTTCTCCAACTTCTTCATTGAGGGTTAGGCTCGCCAATATAGAAAGTGCAAAAACCACCACTGTCAAACTACTATGAGCTAAGAATTTAATAAGAGACCGATAAAATCCTTTTAAGTGATTCTGTGGAAATAACACAAAAGTGGAGAACGAATATTTAACCAATTGCTCCCCAAATACTTTACAATTTATTATTCAAATGTATGCTTAAATTTGATATTGCTAGTTTAAATTACATTAATTGACATTGACCTGTGCAGAAACAAACCTCACATTTAAACGTAGTTGATTTAAATCTGTCTCTAAATTGGTGCTGTAAAATATGCTATTAAGAAATGGTTTCAGGAACAGATCTAGCTCATGACTAGCTAACACAAAAACCCTACCATCTCGGTTAAAACAAAAAGATCAAACACATGGACGAATACCCAGGTGAATGAAACCTGTGACACAGGAATCAAACATCCCCCCAACTATTAAGAATCACAGAATTATTACAGCATGGGAAAGGATATTTGGACCATTGTTGTCTGCACCACTCACAAAATTAGCATTTCACTCAGTGCCCTGTAACCTTGCACATTTTTCTTTCCAGATAAGAATCTTGTTCCCTTCCAAACGTTTCAACTGAAACTGCCTCTAACAGTCCCAGGCAGTTATTTTATGAAACGACTGAATATTGCATCACAAAGTATGTATAGTTCTCAGGTTTCAATAAGGGGAAGATGCAGGCATAAAGTGATGTCACTGGATAAGTAATCCAGATGCCCAGGTTAATACTCTAAATCCTCTCAGGACATCGATTTAAATCCCACCTTGGCAGCTGGATGGAATTTAAATTCAATTAATAGATCTGCACTACCCTCCTGCTGCTGCCTCCAGTCAGACAAGTTGGCCACTGGTTATATTGTTTCTCATTTGAAGTCCAATCTAAGGCAGCCAAAACACCATCCATCCTGATGAGATAGAACAAAGCTTCAAAGTATAGCAAGTAAAACAAGACTGCTGTACAAGGAGAGCTGTGCAACGGTGGTAAAGTAATTGGACTAGTATTCCAAAGGCCTAGGCTAACAATCTGGTTCAAATGCCACATCAGCTAGTGGAATTTAAATACAATTAAATCTGGAATTAACAGTTAACAATTATTGTAAAACACCATGTTGTTCAGTGAAGGACATTTGCCATTCTTACCCAGTCTGAGCTACAGGTGACTCTAAACCCATAGCAATGTGGTTGATTCTTAACTGTCTGGCAAGCCACTCTGTTCAAGGACTAGAAATGGGTAATTAATTCCTTGCCTGATACATCCACCTCTCACAAGAAAGTTATTTTGCTATTCAAAAAGTTCTCTCAACTCTTTCATTTAAATTGTTCAACTCACCGGGACAATTTTATCTCTGAGCAGACCAGAAGTTGGAACTTACTCCAATTATTTCAGTTTAGTACACAGACACTCTCTCAAGAGCAACTTTCCAAAAACTGGTGATCACCAAAAAGGAGATTTTATTCATTTGATCTACTCTCATTTTAAGCAGGCTCCGCTTACGTAGAAGAGGAATGAATAAGTTATCAAATCCAATGCACAAAAAGTTAATTATTATTAGCAACATTACATTAATCTAAAGGGTTATGCAATCATATTGGTTTGTTTTTCTGCATCTTTGTGAAAGTGCTTAAATTTGGACTTAACACTTTCTCTGAAAACTTTTTCTAACAGGTTCAAAATCCCTATCTCGAGGCTGCTTGATTTGACACATTAGATTAAAGGAATAAATAAAGTTCTCACCAAAGATTTTACATGAGCTTGAACAGACCGGTTGTGACGACACAGGTTTGCCATCAGTCCAAGACATGGCATAGTTAGCTGATCTTCTGGAGCTTGGCTACATTAAAAGGAGAATTGACATTAAATTAGCTCATCTGGAATTATTCCATTTAAGATAGCAAGCTGTCATTTTAATGCAAGTTATCAACTACAAAATACTTAATACCAAGCTTTCAAATAAACTTGGATTGGGTCATTCTCCTACAAAATAACCAACAAATTCGAGCTGGTTGACACTTGGCTACGTAACATCTGGTCTGCTTAAGTGTACAGGTTTTAAAGCAGAACCCTGATAACCTTAGATAAACAGATTGAATTTTAGTCCATCAGATGGAGGGGCAGAAGCAAGTCATTCAGCCTATCGAGTCTGCTCGTCCATTCAATAAAATCATGGTTTATCTGATACTCAGCTTCCCTCTCCTGCCTTATCCACACAACTCTTGATTCCCTTGCTAAAAATTAGACTATCTCAGCCTTGAACATACTTAATAACTCAGCCTCAGTAGCCCTCTGCAGTAAAGAATTCCTCAGATTCATTACCCTCAGAGAAGAAATTCCTCCTTCTCTCTCTTAAAACTGCAATCCCTTATTCTGAGAGATTATGATCTGATCCAAGATTCTCCCACAAAGGAAAACAACCTTTTTGGATCTATCCTGTCCTCCATGAATCTTTTGTGTTTCATGAGGTTGCCAATCATTCTTCTAAATTCCAGTGCACACATGCCCAACCTGCTCAATCTCTTCTAATACAATCCATCTACACGCAGTATCAGCCTAATGAACTTTCTGTCGACTGACCCCAATGTCCATAAGATCACGCGATATAAGAGCAGCGTTATGCCATTTGGCCCACTGAATGGCTGATCAGACTCAATCATGGCTGATATGTTTCTCAGCCCCATTCTCTTGCCTTCTCCCCATAACCTTGATGCCCTTACTAATCAAGAACACGTCTCATTCAATGATTTGGCTTCTACAGCCTTCTGTGGAAATGAGTTCCACAGATTCACCACCCTCTGGCTGAAGAAATTCTTCCTCATCTCAACTGTAACAGGCCACCCCTTCAGTCTGAGGCTGTGACCTCAGGTTCTAATTTCACCTAGTAGTAGAAACATATTCTCCACTTTCATTCTATCCAGGCCTCTCAGTATTATGTAAGTTTCCACGAGATTCCCCCAACATATCTGTTCCTCCATTTATCATTTTGTCATTTGCAAACTTAGGAACAATGACATCAGTTCCTTCATCCAGCTTACCCTCATATTTCATCTTCTCCCCTTTTACTGCTTATTTTTAAGTAGTCGTCTACTGGTTTTTAAAGACTTCCTGCTTATCTTCACCATCAGTAAACTTTTCTTTACAAATGGGGCCCAAAACTGTATCCCTGCCCTGGTATGACTAGTGTTTTGTGCAGTTTAAGCAAAACCTCCCGACTTCTATATTCTCCCTTTGAAATAAAGGCCAACATTCCATTAGTCTTCCCTATTACCTACTGAACACGGATACTAGTGTTTTTGTGATTCAGGCACAAGGACTCCCAAATCGCTGTCTTCCTCAATTTAAATAATATTCCACACTGCTAATTTTCCTGTCAAAGTGCATAACCATACATTTTCTGGCATGGTATTCCATCTATAAAGTTTTTGCCCACTCACTTAGCCTGTCTGCATCCTTCTGCTGACATTGTGTCATCCTTATCACTTGTCCATCGTACCTATTTTTGCTTCATCTGCAAACTCGAACATTTACTTTCCTCATCCAAGTCATTTACAATAATTGTCACCCCAACACTGATCCTTTGGCACTAGTCGCAGGCTGCCATCCTGAAAATGCCCTTTTCCCAATTCTCTACCTTCTATTTGTAGCCAATTCGCTACCCCTGACTTTAAAATGAACTCCAACGCAATGGGTTCTTATCTTGTTAAGAAGCCTAATACATGGCTACTTTTAAACTGGCTAACGCTTTTAAAAACTGTTGAGAAATATCTCCAATTGAAATCTTCAAACAATTGATAGCATAATAATATGGTTGCATACTACTACTTGTTGAAAACAATGAAATTAGATGTATTAGATTTTATGCGTACAATTTGTTCTAACATGAAATAACGTTATCATCATTTCGTCCATTTGAAAACCAATGCCCCAAACTTAACAAGACTACTAAATTGAGACGCATGACAAATGTGTTTACAGACATTTCCCTGAATAAGTAGGGATTAAGAGGCCTCAAAACAACTGCATTTTCTGTGATGCACAGTATATCTACATAGCAGGTAGTAAGCATGAGAAGATACACATCTGTTTTCTAGATTGGGTGATTACAGCTTGTCTATACAGCTGTTACTACAGTTTTAGCGGTCACTATGTTCCTCTGAGCTTGATTATCTGGTGCCCAAAACTACAATACTTTCTCCTTCTAGTCAGCAGTGCAATTTTCTTACAACACAAAAATTGCAAAATGAACCAATGTCTAATTTCCTGATCTTAGATAATGCAGCCCACCATATTCGCTTCCTATTATTTTTGTAACCATTTCTATTTACTACTATTGCCCTTAACAGGATTTTTGAAGAAACACAAACTCCAATAATATGTGTCGTATTTCTTTAGCCTAAAAAAGAAAGATGAAAACTTGGCATTTCACATCTTAAAACCATAAAACTGAACAGGAATGTTGGGTGTGATTGGCATTATTGTACAGGAGACAAAACATAGAGTTCTGAATTGGCCGAATGCTGTGGTGCGAATTGGATGCATGCATGGAAAGCTTTGCAGGTATCAACTGCAAAAGTGAAGACATGGATTCAGCAGGCATAAAGATGCAGAAGTGTTGGCAGACAATACTATGGGATAAAAATGTCATGTTGATGATGGACTGAATGTTAAGCAGGAAAGCAACTTGGCAGAGAGTCAGAGAACAGAGGCATGCAAGTTCTGGTGAAAGAATAACGCCGCAGCCTTATTTTTTGCTGATATTAGGTTGAAAAAAATTCTGACACATCCAAGTACTGATTGATACTGTAATCAGAAGGGTAACCCCAAAGGTCTCCTTGTAGCAGAAGACAGTTGGTTTTGGCTGTCAATGGATGTATACAGCAACTTACCCATTGTTTGATCCTTAACAACTTCACTGACACAAACCATAAATAATGTATGGAAGAGAATCAAGAATTAGAACCTCAAAAAATGGGAGAGGACAGTGATTATGGGATGTGAAATTGTTAGTACACAAGCATATATTTTCATGGAACAATAGGAAAACAGACTGTACAGAAAAGGTAGTTGAAAACATGAAATGTTGAGGAATGCTAAATGTAAGAAATGCAACATAAAGGTTTCAGCAACATTGACCAGATTAGTCTTTGCACCTTAGGTAGATTGGAAATTGGATTGGAGGAATTTTAACAGAGGTTGAGAAAGTTCTTTTCATGTATTTGCATCATTGAAACATATTTAAGGATGTTGGGGCAAAGTGCTTAGCTGGAAGTAAGCAGTCTAGTGGAGATTTAAGATAACATAACAATTATTCACTGTAATAAGGTGGAAACAAATTGCGATAAGGAGAGCTTATTGGACTAAGGACAGGGAAAGGTGGATACACAGTAATTTGTTTGTTGAAGACAAGAATACTGAAAAGCCAGGTAGTTTTGAAGGGATGAGTAACATGGAAGCAACTGGAAACTGTCACCAACAATTAAGGCATGATGATGATGACAAGTGAAAACTTCAATACCATGGCAATATTAAAGGTGCATGTTACACAAGTTGCACTATTCAAGTTGTTAATACCAGTACAATAGTTAAAAACTTACATTTGTTTCATCAGAAACGCAATCAGTATATCAATATTTGCACTACAATGAAAAACTCTGGTATTGTAAGTCATTTTCTGTAGAAGCTGCAGGCTCTGTTTAAAAAAAGTCAAAAAATTTATTAAAACTCAAAACTGCAATCAATACAGATATTAAAAAAGAAAATAAAAATTTCTGGTGCTCAAATTTTTATGAATTATTTTCAAGAGCAATAAATAAACTGCCATTGAATTTTACTAGTAGAGGCATAACTATATTTATGTGACACTTGTTTTCAGACAGATTCTTGATACCAAATAAAATAACTTAATTACAAGCAAAGTTACATCTATCAACAGGTTGGGATTAAATAAATTCCAAACTCACTACTCTGCTTTACACTGCTTGACAGATTAAGGGTTAAAAGCTATTATGAGGAGTCGGAGGTCTTGCTAAATGCTCAAATATCAAAAAGGGCAGTCAACAAGATGGTTTGGGTCTGAAGTAGAAAAATAAAAATATTCCAAAATTCTAATAATTAAACATCAAGCGAGATGAATCCTTCCCTCTCAACCCCTGCAACTAGAAAAATAGTGGACTGTTATAGTTGATTCATACCTGCAGTACAACCTGCTCATTTGGAGTCGTACTGTAATGTTGAACTACGGCTGCAAGTGCACTGATAAGATTGTATGCGTGCAAAACCTCTCTGCTTTCACTGTCTGATGCTGGAATAAAAATATAAACGGAAACATTGAAAAATTAGTACTGATGACAGGTGTAACAAAATGAAATATTTCCATGTTGAAATGTCCACTGCGAAATTTCAAAGAGCAATACAACGACAGCACAGTATTAAACTTCCAAATGCTTTATATTCCAAGGAGTCATTACCCTCACAAGGATGATCGTGACTTAAATTTTCATCATAGACTGATGCCAAGATGAGGTCAGATTCTTCCATATGGTAGATTAGATTGAAAGAAATACAAGTAAATCACTGTTTCAACTGGAAGGAATGTTTAGGATCTTGGACAGTGAGGATGAAAAAGGTGAGATGGAAAACAAAACTGTCCCGTGGTTGTATAGGAAGATACAGTGGTAGTGGGGGGTGGGCGGGGAATGTGGTTGGGTGGTGTTAGGGGTGATAGAGAAATTATCCAGGGTGCCATGGAAAGAATGCAAAGGCTAAGATGTGTTGATGGTGCAATCATGCTGGACATGGTGGAGAATGAATAATGGAATAATGTGACTAATGAAGTTGAAAGTAAGGACAAAGAAAATGATATCATGGCTCTGGGAGTGTGGGGAAGGGAAGAACACAGATGTGCATGAAATGGGTCAGACACATTTGAGGGCCCTGTCAACCACAAGTGGGGGTAAGGGAATGTACTGGTAAAAGGAAGACAGGCATATTGGAAGGAACGCTGAAGACAGCATCATCAGAACAGGCACAACACAGACCAGGAAACTGAGACATTGGAATGGAATCCATGCAGAAAGCTATGGGTGAGGAAATGTAGTCGAAATATCTGTGGGTATTCGTGGGCTTGTAATGAATATTATACAACCTATTGCTGGAAATGAAGATAGTGAGGTTAAGAAAAAGAGTCAGTGATTAAACAGATCAATGGAGAGAGAATGGGGGAAAATGGAACCAAAACAGTAAATGTTTCTCATTCCAGATGAGCACAGTAAGTAGCAACTTTTACAGTATGCAATGTAACAAAAAAACAGTTGAGGGAGCATGCACACTCAGTAGTTTTGAAACAAAAAAAATTTCTTCGACTTAAAAAATGAAATGCACAGCCTAGGCTCAGTTAGGTACCCATAGCCACAACCTTTATTTGGAGGAAGGGAGACAAATGAAAGAAATTGTTCAACAAGTGAACATGCTTAGCCATGA
>NW_025967583.1:0-25000 GCF_021869965.1 Rhincodon typus | reverse complement strand
TCCCACCCCAGCCCCAATCCCATTCACATCGAATCTCTCATGGGAGA
The DNA here is from genome assembly GCF_021869965.1 of Rhincodon typus. Classification (NCBI taxonomy): domain Eukaryota; kingdom Metazoa; phylum Chordata; class Chondrichthyes; order Orectolobiformes; family Rhincodontidae; genus Rhincodon; species Rhincodon typus. The sequence goes on along the minus strand of NW_025967583.1, from coordinate 24,953 downwards.
TCCTTTCAAATACTTTCTGAAAGTCCAAGTAAACAACGTCTCCTAGTTACATTCTTGAATAATTCCAATAGATTTGTCAAGCGTGATTTCCCTTTCATAAATCTATGCCAGCACTGTCCAATCCTGTCACCAAGTGCTCTGCTATTAAATCTCTAACAATGGACTCTAGCATTTTCTGTACTACTGATGTCAAGCTAACCAGTCTACAATTCTGTTTTCTCTTGACCTCCTTTTTAAAATAGTGGTGTTACATTAGCTACCCTCCAATCCATAGAATTGTTCCAGAGTTTATAGCATCTCTAAAGATGACCACCAATGCATCCACTCTTTCCAGAGCCACTTCCTTAAGTACTTTGGGATGTAGATTATCATGCCTTGATATATCGGCCTTTGATTTCATCAATTTCCCCAATACCATTTCTCTACTAATACTAATTTCCTTCAGTTCTTCTCTATCACTAGACCATGTGTTCCCCAACAATTTTGGGATGTGAGTTATGTCCTCCTTTGTGAAGACAGAACCAAAATATATTTTTTATGATTTAATAATGTTGGAAGAAGATTCGTGTCATGTAAAACTCCTCTCATGTGGTATCGTATTTTTACATGTTAATGAAAGAAAGCTTATAATCATCCAATGACGAGCACGCTACAATCATAAAAATAAAACAGAACTGTGGATGCTGGAGATCTAAAACAAACAAAAACAGAAATTGCTGGGGAAACTCACCAGGTCTGGCAGCATCTGTAGAACTGAAGAAGGGACACTGGATTAGCACATTAACTCTATTTTCTCTGAACTGATGCTGCCATACCTTTTTAGTTTCTCTAGCAATTTCTGTTTATGTTTGTGCACTACAATCATGTGGTTATTGCAATACAGTAGAAAGCCATTCAAACCAGCAAGTCCATACCGGCTCTTTGTATACAATCTTGTCAATACCATTACCTCCACTCTGCCCCTGGATCTCTGGAGGGCTGCCTGTGTTGAACTTTGACAAAAAGCCATTGTATCTCTCGCTGTCCAGACCTTTTTGCAAAGCTAAATTCCACGAGTAGGTGGTCAATAGTTTCTTCCATAACATTAGTTAAATGTCATATATCATACTATACTTCAAATAACGACTAGGAATTTGTTTAAACATGCTTTTAGGATCAACATTTTGCCCAGTCATTACATTCATTATTTATCATTTATTATGTAAAAGGCGTAGTTTTCATTTCCTTAGGTATGGAGGGCTAGGCAAAATTATCTTATCTGTCACTGTGGTACAAATAGCTATTGTTTCTGTACTCTTACTACAGATACCATTATTGGAAATTTGTAGAAATTACCAGGAAATTTGCTCATTGCATATTAAACAGAATATTAAATATTTCCCTTTATAAATTTCCATCATGCAGATGAAGATGTATGCATATCAAATGAGTTATGATTTACCAAAGAGTGTTGCAACTCTTTGGGAAATTTGGGGAAATTTGGGGAAATTATGCTTTAATAAAAACAGAGTTTTTAAAGATATTAAAGATTATAATTTTTATAAAAGAGATCATAAAGATGTACAAGATGATAATCCTAAATTTAGCCTTTATGCTGAAGCAGTATGATACCTCTGTTGGGGTGTTGTTGATATTATTATCTATCACAGTATGTTCCAACGAAAACGTAAAATGTTGGGTTTTCAAATACTGTCTACTTGACAAATGTATACATATATAAATATGAATGTGACTTTTAATGAATGATTAAAATCTACCAAATTCTGTTGCTTTTTGCAGATAAATGTCGCTTGTTCCATGAAATCGCTATGAAAAGAAAATTGATTGAAAGTGCAATTGTTGAAACTGGAAAAATACCTGAACTAATAATCAGTTGTAATTTGAAAGAAGCATTTATGGAGAAAAACAGTGAAATTGCTGCAGAAATGATTGTAAACCATGTTTTAGAGTGGAATTGCAATTTTAAAATCCGACAATTTTTAATGCCGTTTAAAGATGAGAATCTTTCTAATCACCCAGAACTAAAGGAATGGATAACTCATATTTTGGAACTGGGTAAGATTAGAGTTTTAATTTTCCCTGTGCTGAGCTGACCTTAGTTTAAAGACCTCCACTGAACTAATTATTTAAATAGAATAACACTTTTGGTGTAAGTGGATTTTGGAAACCTTTCAGGATGAAGGTTCAAACCAGGTGGTCAGGATGCTTTTCCTCCTGTTTCCGGATGATTTCTGCAGACTTATTTTTTATCTGGGTCATGCCTATGTTCATGCCTTCCTTCTTGCAAAATGCCATGTCAATCTTAAATCTGATTTCACAGCAGTCTTTCATTCTAAAACACCATTACCATTAAAAGCAATATTGTTACCAGCTGTAGAATTTTCCCTAGCTTCTGTTTCCTTGATATCAGTGATAATTGTGACATAATCTGTTTTGAGATTTCTGTTGTGACAGCTTTTATCACTTCACTTTATTTTTTTCTTGTACTTTGATACTAGTGGTGCTCACTATTTCAACCCATTTAGTTTCCTAAAGTAGCAGGTTTTTAAAAACATTCATCTGCTCTAATGTTTTCTAATTGGCTCAGGATCTGTAATTGGTTAATACCAGCCATGCAAGTTCGGCTAGTGGTGAATTAACAGTCTATTTTGCCATATCTAATTTTTCCTTTCTATTTTAGGAATCCTCTTTTTTTAATCTCATTTTTCTTGTTTGGTTTAAGACCAGGCAATTTGTTCCAAACAATGGCAAAAATTGATGCAGTTTTTCAGAGACTGAGTTGCAAAGTCATACTCCCTCTGAACAATTGTCTGATGATGAGCTGCAAGCTCCTTTTGAATGGCTAGTGGAGGCCATTCACCTCCTGAATGAGATTTCCTAATAAACCTGATTTGCGTACAAACAGTTATTTTCTTCTTTTTTAGGTGATCAGTGTAGCCTGTGCTTCCTGTATAGCTACAAAAATGTTATAATTCAGATACTTTATGATATGGAAAATCTCCTCAACTTTGCTCAAAAGCTGCTTTCAAGAAAAGCTTTAAGTAAAGAAGAAATAAAGGTGCTAGCTGTAACCCCATCTGAACAAAGACCAAACATTCTGATGGAACAAATGACTAGTCACAAAGATGTCTGGAAGATGGGAGAGCTCGTGTTTGCCCTGGGCGAAGAACAAGATCGGCTACCCAAACTGAAGCCTTTGTTTGATGAATTTAACCGAGAGTTTGAGAAATTCAGTAAGTTGAAGAAGACATCACAATTTCAGCACGCTTTGTTTGTTCTGACACTCAACTAATCTTTAATTTTCAGTATGTCAAAAGTGACACATGAACACAACACTCTTTAATCTGTGTTCAGGCAGACCGAAGCAAGTGGTGCCAGCTTTAGATCGAGAACTATGAGCATACAAACATAGGAGCACAAGTTTAAGTCCACTGTGCTATTCAATGAGATCATGGATGACCTGTATGTATTTTGAATTTCACATGACAATTTACCCCCCTCAATAATTCTTGATTTCCGTGTCTAACAGGAATCTATCCACCTCTGTCTTTAAAATATTTAATGCCCCTGCCTCCACCACCTGAGGCAGAGAGCTTCAAAATCTTCCACCCTCTGGGATAGAAAAAATCTCAACTCTTGTCCTGAAAGGGCAAACCTTAATTTTTAAACAGTGCCCCCTAGTTCTGGACTGACTCACAGAGGAAACATACTTTCCCTGTCCACTTTATCAAGGCCATTAAGCCTTTAATCAAGTCACCCCTCACACTTCCAAACTCCAGTGGAAACAAACCCAGCTTGTCTAGCCTATCTTCATACAACAGCCTGTTCATTCAAGATATCAATCAAGTAAATCTATTCTAAGCCACCTCCAAAGTGGTTGCCTGATTTTCCTTGAAGTAATTGTCTAATATAAGACTGGGATAAACCAGGAAGCTACAGGCCAGTGAGTCTAACATCTGTGGTAGGAAAGCTGTTACAAAACATTCTGAGGAACAGAATTAATCTCTACTTGAAGAGGTAAGGATTAATCAGGATAGTCAGCATTGCTTTTTTTTTCATTCTAGAGATATGGGCATTACTGGTTGGGCTAGTATTTATTGCCTATCCCTACTTGCCCAGAGGGCAGCTAAGAGTCAACCACATTGCTGTGGGTCTGGAGTCATATGTAGTCCAGACCAGGTAAAGACAGCTACGTTTCCATCCCTAAAAGACATCAGTGTATTAGATGGGTTTTTTCAGACAATCGAAAATATTTGATGGTTATCGTTAGACTCTTAATTCCAGATTTTTATTGAATTCAAATTCCATCATCTTCCATGGCAGGATTTAAACCAAGGACCCCAGATCATCACCTGGGTCTCTGGATTAATAGCTTAGCAATAATATTCTAGGCCATCACCTTTGTAAAGGGGTGATCATGTCTACAGATGTGATTAAGTATTTCACACAGGTGACAAGGTGTGTAGATGAGGCTAGTGCAGTTGATGAAGTCTACATGGACTTCAGTAAAGCTTTTGATAAGGTCTTGTATGGGAGACTGGCTAGGAAGTTGAGCCCATAGGATACAGGGCAATTTGTCAAATAGGATCCAAAATGAGTTTACTGCAGGAAATAGAGAGTGATGGTCTAAGGGTGTTTTTGTAACTGCGAGCCTCTGTCCAATGGCATACCACAGTGTTCAGTGCTGCGTCCTTTGCCGTTTGTTGTATAAGTTAATGATCTAGACATGAATATATGATCAGTAAGTTCGCAGATAATGTGAAGATTGCTGGTTTGGTAAAGAGCAAGGAGGAAATCCTTCGACTACAGTATAGTATAGATGGGCCGAACAATGGCAAATGTAATTTATTCCTGTGTGAGGTGATGTATTTTTGGAAGACTAACATGTTGAATGGTGGCACACTCGAAAGTACAGAGGATCAGAGAAACCTTGGTGTGCATGTCCATAAGTCCTTGAAGGCAGAAATAAGGTGGTTAGGAAGACATATGGGATACTTGCCTCTATTAGGCAAGGCATGAATACAAGAGCAAGGAGGTTGTGGTGGGCCTGTGCATAATGTTAGTAAGGCCGCAGCTAGATTACTGTGTGCAATTCTAGTTGCAACACTAATGGAAGGATGTGATTGCACTAGAGTGGGCACAGAAGAGATTCAGCAGGATGTTGCGTGGGCAGGAGTGATTCAGCGATTCAGACCAGGGGTTGTTTTACCTGAGCAGAGAATCCCCAGGTTGGGGATGGAATCTGATGAATTGGGAATTTGGGCAATGGCAAGACAGTGTGAAAATATCATGAGATTGGAAAGATGAGATACTCAACATCAAGAAAAAATGTCCCAATTTACCACCCAAGATTTGAATAGTGAGATAACACCCTAGCTGGTGAGAGGCCTATTTTCATGCATTACCATCTTATTATTATCTCAGCGTTTTTATGCAATTTCCTATTTTCCTACACACTGGAGAAAAATTGGATGGCAACAAGTCCCAATATGAAAGTGAGCTCGCCGCTTGCTCCAACAGGCCTCTGGACACAGGCTCTATTTGTGAACAAAGTCAGGCCCATTAAGGGCCAATTGCATTAATTAGGTACTTACTCCATATAGATTGAAGCCATCTGGAAAAACACAGCAGGTCGGGCAGCATCTGTGGAGAGAAAGCAGATTTAACATTTTGGGTCCGGTGACCCTTTTTTCAGAATTGATCCTCATTCTGAAGAGGGGTCAGTGGACCTAAAACATTAGCTTTGCTTTCTGTTCACAGATACTGCCAGACCTACTGAGTTTCTCCTGCAATTTCTGTTTTTGTTTCTGATTTCCAGCATCTGAAGTTCTTTGGTATCTTTGAAGACATCTGTGTTTGTAGCACCATATATGGGAAACAAGTGCTGTGTTCAACTGTGTGGAATATGTATTCTGGTCACAAGCAATCTGGACCATGTGATTGGTCATTAATAACTGACCACAGTCATCTCTGTGAAGTGAACACCATTAAAAGAGTCATCTGTGAGCCATAATTCACAAAGCCAATCCAAGGTCTCCTGGGCTCTACGCTGGAATGGAGCTGATTTCTTCTCACCATGAACCGTAAGTATTTGCTAATATATAATACAGCTTTTCTTGGATGATGTCACAATGTTTCTGTGATCACTTTTGAATTTACAATCTTCTACTGTATTTGCACAGCTTGGTTTGTGCTGCATAGATTCTGACAGAATCCATTATATCCAAGATCCATGGGGAGGCATTCCGTGGTTCTCCTTGTCAGGACCCTCCATGTTGCGATGGTATGGAGGGCCATGCCTAACCATCATTTGCATGAGATGCTAATGCCGACTGCTCACATTACTAATAACCCACTTTGCTTTTGAAATTCCCCATGCAGGTTCCTTGGAGCCAAAACCAACGGATCCAACCACAGCAAGTGTGATCATCGCTGTGACCACTGAGCAGTCAGGTGCAGAGAGGTTGGGGAGAATAAATGTGCCAGGAAGCCCAGGACCAGCAGCAGCCAAATAGCCTCCACATGAAGAAGCCGCAGCTGAACATCCCTTCCTGATGTAGAGGAGGTACAAGAGGTGCAGAGTCTGTCATTCATGATGCGGTTTCTTCCAGATGAGTGAGATGTGTTGCTTCCACAGAGTGAGAATGTCCTGGGATACTGTCACAGAAGTATGCCATTTTCTGGAGTGGGATCTGTGACCTGAAGGAGTGGTGGTCACTAGGGTGACAACTGTGCTAAATATTCATGAACTTAGCTGCTTTCAAGGATCTACTGTGGACCTGCATGAGATCTCTTAATCCTCAACCCACACCTGTATCAAGGCAATTTGCACCAGATCACACACTTCATCTCATTTCTTTGTGACAAGGTCAAAGCTTGGAGAGTATGCTTTGCCAACGTAGCTGACCTAGCCCAGGTGCAGGGAACTATAGAATGTGCACACGCTGCTTTGTGACTATCACATTGTAATGCTGCTAACTTCATTAACAGGAAAAGGTTCCATTCCTTCAGTTTACAAGTCATCTGTGATCATCAGTACGACATCTTGGAGATCTGCACCACCTTGCCATGATGCTTATATCCTTGAGGACTCTCAGATTTGTGCTTCATTTCATGACTTTACAAGATGGTTATTGGGACACAAGGGTTTCCATTTGCAACCATGGTGGATGACTCCATTGCACAACTCCCTAACTGAGGGCATGTTTAGCTACAATCCAGACCAATTTTCCACCAGAACCATTTATTTTATTCTTTCATCGGATAAGGGCATTGCTGGCTAGGTTAGCATTTAATGCCCATCCCTAATTGTCCAGAGGATCAGTTAACAGTGAAATACATTGCCTGAGTTGATCTTAGGCCTTGTGAAGGCAAGGTCCAACACTTGGTTTGGTCCAGGTTAGACGGACAAAATGTTTCCTGTAAGCTGTGCAGCTACACTTTTGGAAGTCACTGTTGCACGTGGGCCTCAGTGGCCTGCGTAGTTGATGAGAAAATTAGAGGAAACAGTGGAGGGAGTGGGAGCTTTGCAGTATCGTTTAGACAGAGTCTGCCAGATAATCCTTGAATGCTGTGCTTTGTGCAATTAGCGCAGACAGGAGTGGGTGTGATGGTCGCTGAAGAGCTGGGAGAGCAGCAGCAGTTTTCCTAGGAGGAAGATGAGGACATTGACCTGGAGGAACGTCACCTTCATCATGATAGAGCACTGCGGCTTCAGACAAATAAGCCATTCAGAACTTAGTTGACACCCTCTTCCAACAGATTTGAATGGGATGCAGTGATCATTCATTGACTGAAAATTTGCTGTTTCTTGAAAGGCAAATTCCTGTGCACTCCCAGAAACAAATGAAGCTTTTTTTCTGTTTGTTCTTTTCTTTGCCTTTCTTGGTGTTCAATAAAAAATGACGTTTACAACAGTCTGAAGGCTTTCCAGCATGTAATACTCTCACATTGAATAATAACAAGATGTTATGCTGTACTGGACTTTTAAGAAAAGTGTGGTTTAGCATGCTGACCCTTAGGGTTTTAACATGGTGTGACACAAAGGATGGGGGGCCGTTTTAACTTGATTCTAGCAGCTGCAGTCACTGCTGATAAGACCGGTGATGATGTAAAGTAGCAATACGTTTACAAATATGAGTTTTTATTTCCAATGATGTTTCTCCCAATCCACCTATGTCCTTTGAAGCTTTTCTTTTTTATTTTCCTCACACTACATGTACTGTGAAGGACTCCTCATTGCTGGCAGCAATTGACCTGGTGCACAAACTGGGCATTAAATTTGGCACAGGCAAGACCAATCCCAGGAGGTCCTGGCAGAAGCATATACTTCTGCTGCTGGTAAGCACAGTGCCATAGAGGTGTGGTGTATTCATAATGAGGCTGTTGAGTGATCTCAAATTGAAACGGAGGGGTAAGATTTCACCAGTTATGTCACTCCACCTATCCAATTTATCTCTTAGAGTCATACAGCACCAAAACAGACCCTTCGGTCCAACCAGTCCATGCCAATAATAATCCCAAACTAAAGTAGTCCCTCCTGTGCTTGGCCCATATCCCTCCAAACATTTCTTATCCATGTACTTACCTAAATGTCTTTTAAACGTTGTAACTGTACTCCCATCCATCACCTCTGGAAATTCATTCCACATACAAACCATTCTCTGTGTTTTGAAACAAAAATGCCCCTCGTCGTTTTAAATCTTTCTCTTCTCACCTTAAAAATATACCTGTTAGTTTTGAAATCTGCCACCCATGGGAAAAGGCACCTGCCATTCACCTTATCAATACCCCCATGATTTTATAAACCTCTATAAGGTCACCCTTCAACTCCTACACTCCAGGGAAAACAATCCCAGTCTATCCAGACTCTCTTTATAACTTAAACCTTCCATTCCTGGCAACATCCTGGTAAATCTCTTCTGAACTCTCTCCAATTTAATGATACCCTTCCTATAACTGGCAATCAGAACTGGACATAGTACTCCAGAGGAGGTTTCACTAATGTCTTGTACAGACTCAACAAAACATCCCAACTCATTTATTCAAAGGTCCGAAAAATGAAAGCAAGCATGCTAAACACTTTCTTAACCACCTTGTCTGCCTGTGTTGCAAATTTCAAAGAATTATGTACCTGCACCCCTAGGTCCCTCAGTTCTACTACAGAACCCAAGGCCCTACTTTTATTCGTATAAACCCTGCCCTTGTTTGTTTTACCACAATGCAATACCTTGCATTTATCCAAATTAAGCTCATCTGCCACTCTTCAGTTTATTGACCAAATCGATCAAGATCCCTCTGTAATCTTAGATAACCTCCTTTATTGTCCACTACACCACCATTTTTGATGTCACTGCAAACTTAGTAATCATGCTTTCTCTATTGTCATCTAAATCATGTATAAATGACAAACAGAAGAGGGCCCAGCACCGATCCCTGTGAAACACTGCTGGTCACAGGCCTCCAGTCCAAGAAACAATCCTCCACCATCACTCTCTGTCTCCTGGTGTTAAGTCAACTTTGTATCCAGTTAGCGAGCTCACCCTGAATCTTTATTTTATTCATTCAGGGGATGAGGGGTCACTCCCTAGGCCAGCATTTATTGCTCATCTGTAATTGCCCAGAGGGCAGTTAAGAGTTAACCACATAGCAGTGGGTCTGGAGTCACTTGTAGGCCAGACCAGGTGAGGACTGCAGTTTCCTTCCCTAAAGGAGATTAGACTACCATGTGGAACCTTGTTAAAGGCTTTAATAAAGTACTCTTACAAAAGCTCATTATCTACAGTCAAGGATTGTCAAATTAGAACTCTCAAAATAGGAAAATGTGTTTCTGTTTCCATGAACAGAATGACCTAGACTTTCTGCCATTCCCCACCTTTTTGACTAGGGTACATTTCCAGGTTGGAGGAGGGCTGAGGAGAGAGGTTGGACTTGCATTAGCTCATGAGACCCTTCCTGACCCTGACCCTGACAGTAGTTTGGTACCAGCATCATGGACCCATGAGAGAATGGCTGTCTGGATTAAATCAGAGAGCAGCAACAGTTGAAGCAAAGAATTGCAGTAGCAGACTTCAGGCCTTTTAACAAGTAGGAATGACTTAACATGAAAGTGACCTTTGGATGAGTTTGTTTCCTGTGATGAAACATACATTACTCACACTGACAGCTTTTCAGCAAGCCCTCTTTCTATATTTACTCAGAAGATAACAACAGCAGTCTTGCAAAATACTGTGGATGCTGGAGGTAGTGTGTGATGCAGAGTAAGGTATGCAAGTGGAGACAGGTTGAAGACGTAAGACTGTATTCAGAAACGATTGGACACTGCTGTCATTCAAACTGGAAGCAATTCCCAGATTCATTTCAAGTCTCTGTTGTTGGCTAAACCTTCTACGCTATATTGATCATGGAACAGCTAGCACATTTAACGCGATCAGTGTAATTGAAAGGGTTTTTAGTCTGTTGATCTGAACTTACTGTAGGTTATAAGCGGAATTAACAGGAGTAAATAAATAAACAATGTACTAGTTTTGCTGAAAGTTGGCTTAGTTTCCATAGATACATTTTGTATTCTACTTGTGTATTCAAAGGTAGAGATTAACTGAAAATGAAAGATTTCTTCGTTAACTTTCTTTTGTATATGACCTTTGTGGAATCATAAAGTTATAACTATGTTACTTACATGTATGATATAAAATAACGATAAGCTGATTATTCTTCCACTAATGTGATGCTTCCTGATATTTAGACAAAGGCCATGTCCCTAATTTTGGAACTATATTGCCTGCGGATCCTCTTTCTCAGAACATGGATTATTCCTTATTTTACCGTCTCCTTCATCTACTAATAATAAAGGGAACTGAGGTCCTTTTGCAGATATTTGATCGGGCTGTACCACCTCAGATACTGAAGAGGGAATTACTGAAAAATAAACGCATTCTGGAGCCTTATCACAAGGGTTCATCTCGGTCTGTGCTTAACTCCGGTGAATGGAGCTTACTTTACCCACCTAACAATGAACAGCCCGACTCCAAGAGATTCGACATCACGTTACTGGCATCACTTATTAGACACCTAAAGATCCTTCCTGCACCACGCGGTGGATGGGACGCTGAACCATTGGCAAATGATCACAGCAAAAGTGCATCTGTATTGCGTCTTTGGAACTTTCGAAACAAGCTTCTGTTTGAAACTCTGAACACCGGAATTGAAGAACCTGAATTTGCCATTGAGTGGGACAGAATCACAGAAGTCCTTGTAAGCCTAGGAGCAGATCGTAAATCATTAAAGGAGCTTAAAAATTGTCCTGTTGAAAAACTCTGGGAGGATCACCATCAACTGGCTGGTTATCTGGGCAAACCTGTAGCCGATGTCATGCAGTTGCTGTTGTCATTTTTCCAACAAGGTACAGTACAAATGGAACGGAAAATAATAGTTTTTATAATTGTATAGAAGTAGTCTTTTTTGAAGTATTCAGTAAATATATGTTGGTCACCTATTACCAAATGGTTCCATTGACCATAGATTACAATGGAAAAGACCATTCATCCCATTCAAACCCTTTTCAACTTTATCTAATCTTATTTCTCTGCTTTTTGACATCACTTTATCATTTTTTATTCTTCATTTGCAAATGCTTATTTACTTTTTAAATTTTCTGTTTTTGAACTGAGGTAGCCCTTCATGCTAAAGTATTCCATAATTGTAATAACTGTCAATTAGGAGTGGAGTTCTATTCATAATCCTGAGCCTGTTACTAACCTGCCAAATGTACATGTTCATAATATGGGTTTCTAGATACAGGATTCCAAGCATGAGTAAACTATAAATTCACATTTATACCATTCATTTTATCTTGTATGTACTTTAGTATAATGCTAGTACTTTAGTAAGGAGTTAGTTAACTCACTTGGCTGGACAGCTGGTTTGCAATGCAGAGCCAACAGCATGGCTTTAACTCCTGCACTGGTTGAAGTTACAATGAAGGACTTTCCTTCTCGACCTCTCCCTTCGCCTGAGGCATGATGTCCCTCAGGTTAAACAATCACCAGCCTTCTCCCTCTAATGAGACAGTAGCCTTATAGTCCGGTGACTATGACAACTTCATGCTAGTCCTTACAGGTAAGGTACAAATGTTCAATTATCAGATCTCTTTTATGTTTTAACAAACTGAATAAAATATTTTTTTTAAAAAAACAGCTCGCTAATGAATTAATCCTGGTTCCCCATTATTATTTCCGCAGCCTCCTTCTCTCTTCCTTTTTATATATTTAAAGAAGCTTATTCTGTCCATCTTGATATTACTTATAAGTTTACCCTTAAAGCTTATTTTCTGTCGTTTTTTGATTTTTCTTTGTTGGATTTTTAGAACTTTCCCAATCCTCTGGCTCACCACTAATCTTAGCCACATTTTCTGATTTTTCTTTCAATTTCATGCTAACCTTAACTACCTTTGTTAAACCTGATTAACTTGGCACCTTCCTAGAATCCTCCTTCCTCAGTGGAATATGTATTTACAATGAGCCAAGACTAGTTTCTTAAAAGCATATCATTGTTCCTCAACTGTATTTGCTGCTAAACTCCTTTCCAATTCCCATCCAGCCAGCTCTGCCCTCATTCCTTTACAATTGCTCCCATTTAAGCTTAGTATGGTTGTTTTTGACACAAGTTCCTCCCCCCAAACAGAATGCTAAATTCTACCTTATTTTAGTCATTGTTTCTGGGGGGACCTTTTACTCTGACATCATTTATTAAATCTACATCAGTACAAAAGACCAGATCCAAAAGAGCATAATCCTTGGTTAGATCCACCACATTGTTTTAGGAAACTGTCCTGAATGCACTCTTATGAATTCTTCCTCATTGCCTCCTCGACCAATCGAACTGTTCCAATCCACATGGAGATTAACATCGCCCAGGATCAATGTATTGCCTTTATTATATCACTTCATTATCTCCTGATTTATTCGCTATCTCACTGGATAGTGACTGGTAAGGGACCTGTTGACTATTGCTATCGATGTTTTATTTCCCTTTTTATTTCTTATCTCTATTCATATGGATTTACTCAATTTTTTCCAATCGTATTTATTCTATCCTGCACCAACAGTGCTACTCTCCCACCGTTCTTGAATGTCCTTTTGAACCTTATCATAACCCCTGAATATTTAGTTTCCTACTGCGATTTTGTAACCATGTCTCTGAAACCTGTATTTGTGTCATTAATGCATGTATTTTGTTCCAAATAGTACACACATTCAAAGAAAGAGTAATTAATTTTGTATTTATACAATTTTTCCCGCTAGTCTCAGAGTGGTACAAGTGAAGCCCATCCCACCAGAACAGCTCCTTTTTACCCCAGTACTAGTGCCAGTGCTCCATGAAGTGAAGTCCATTCCACCCACATTAATCTTTGAGCCATACATTTAGAATTACAGAGTCATTCAGCACAGAAACAGACCCTTCAGTCTAATCTGTCCATGCCAACCATAATCAACTAGTCCCATCTGCCTGTTCTTAGCCCATATTCCTCCAAAGATTTCTTACTCATGTACTTATCTAAATATCTTTTAAACATTGTAACTGTACCCGTATCCACCACTTCCTCTGGAAGTTCATTCCACATGCAAACCACTATGTGTTTTAAAAAAAAATCCATCATGTCCTTTTTAAATCTTTCTCCTCTCACCTTAAAAAAATGCCTTCTAGTCTTGAAATCCCCCACCCTAGGGAAAAGACACCTGTCATTCACCTTATCTATACCCCTCATGATTTTATAAACCTCTATAAAGGTCACCCCTCAATCTCCTACTCTCCAGTGAAAAAAGTCCCAGCTACCCAGCCTCTCCTTATAACTCAAACCCTCCAGTCCTGGCAACATCCTGGTAAATCCATTCGGAACCCTCTCCAACTTAATAATATCCTCCCTATAACTTGGCGACCAGAAGAGGCCTCACCAACATCTTGTACAACCTCAGCATAACTCCATTACTTTATTCATCTTATGCCAGTTTACCCATGGCTCAGATAGTAATCCAGAATTGATTTAGCTCCTAACTGTTTAAAATCTTCCAGCAAAGCGTCCTTTCCAGTCTTACCAATGTTGTTGGTTCCAGCGTGGATGAGGGCTCCTGGAACTTGCCTTCCCTCTTCCCAATTTCTTTGTTAGTCTGAGACAATGTCCTTTAATCTCGGCATCAGGCAGGCAAAACAGACTTCAAACCTCTTGCTGATGGCGGCAGAGAACAGTGTCTATCCCTTTAGTATACTGCACCCTACCACAACCAAATTCCTATTTCCTCCTCTCATTTGAATGTCACCCTGCACCAAGATGCCAAGGTTAGTTTGTTCCTGCTGTCTAGATTATCAGTTTGCAAGAAACTTGTAACTATTGGAGAATTGCCAGGACCAAGTCTCCTGAATTTTAACACTCATGGTCTTCATACCTGCCTTGCGTGCAGTCACAGCCATCTGTCCGTGATCATTAGACCAATTTGGAATTACCTAACCTGAAGCATATGACCGCCCTCTGAAGCAAATTGTCTTGGTGACTTTCCCCTTCCCTGACGCAATGCCTGCAGCTGAGACTCCAGTTTCTTGACTCATGCAATGTTCTGTGAACTGCCAACCTTTTTCCAGATCTGATTGCTCTGGATCACTTTGGTGTCCATCAGCTTCCACATGTTGCAGCAGCTACATATTACCCACCCTGCTGTCTCTATCGTATTTACTTTAACTTATAAACGAATTACTCAAGATTCCCTGCTCTTTATACTTCATTGTAATAATATTTCTTATTTATAAACTAAAAAGATTTTAGAAATTCCAGTATGAATCTAATATTTAATCAGTTTATTTCCCTCCATTCATGTCACAGTGTGGTTTGTGACCACACGCTCCCACTGGTCTTCCTGTGAGTTGGCCTTTCAATTCATGTCTTTTATCGTCTCCCACTGACTTCTTGATTTAGTTTCTTGCAGTAAACCTCAAATAAAGCGCCACCGTCCCAGTTTTGCATCGAGTTTCCACTTTTTGAACTAAATTTTAACTTTTTTGTTAAATTTTAAATTTTTGAACAGTATAGTCAGTAATTCACTTAGTCTTTGTCTCACTCTACCGCAGTGTCATACAGACTGAATGATTGTGACTGAATGATATTGAGCAATGTTTAGAATTGGCCAGACTACTCTACGTGCTAAAAGGCCAACTTGCTTACTTTGCTATTATCAATAAATTCAAAAGTACTAAAATGTAACTTGAAGGCACTTTCGGGCAACCCATAACTATGAAAAAGCTCTAATCTTTTTGTTTCAATATTTGATAGGAACGCCAATACAGACAAAAGGAGAAATGTCAACAAACAGTAAGTAGTTGGCTGTACTGATGATTCTTAGCACAACATTATATTAATGTGCTCATTCAGTTTTATTGTCTCTGCCAAAAATTATGCACTGGTGACAAATCATGGCACATTAAGTATCGTCATCGCATACTGTCTCTCAGTTCAAGGATGATAGCTAGTCAGGGTCATGAGTTCCTCTGTGGATCTTCATGTGACTGAACAAGTCAGTTCTTGACCTGCAGATCTTTGACCCCAAGTGGCAGGAAGTCCCACATTGTACTAACAAATGAGGAAAAGAAGATTTAAACCTGCATTGTCTTTCAGAAAGGTTATAGCTGATTTGATTGTGGTCTCAATTCCACCTACTTCTGACAATCTTTAAGTCCCTTTTCTAGTTAACAATCTATCCATCTCCACCTTCAGAATATTCTAAGATTAACTGTGTCCCCGAATCTGAGGCTGTCCTTCAAGGAGAAACTCCTCTCCACTTTGTCAAAATCCTGTCAGCAACCTATGTGTCTATAAAAGCAAAATACTAGGAATACTGGAAATCTGAAACAAACACATAAAATGCTGGAGAAACTCGGCAGGTCTGGTATCATAGTACGTGATGAATAACATGCACAATATGTGCAACAGATATCCGTTTTGGATACTGTTGAGGGGAATGGCCTCTCAGTAAAGCAACAACAGCCAAATTCTTTGCGCTGGTGCTGGCTCTGCTGCACAGAGGAAGAGTAAAAACTGTGGGGATACTGCAGTAAGGGAGATAGACAGGCGTTTCTGTGGGTACAAACAAGACTCCTGGATGGTATGTTGCCTTCCTGGTACTAGGGTCAAGGATGTCTCAGAGTAGCTGTAGAACATGGTACACATTGGTAACAATAACATAGGGTAAAAGAAAAAAAGGTTGTGGTCCTAAAAGCAGAATTTAGGGAGTTAGGAAGTAAGTTAAAAGGCAGGAACTCAAAAGTAGTGATCTGAGGATTACTACCAGCGCTGTGTGCTGGTCAGAATAGAAATAACAAGATAAATCAGATGAGTATATCGCTGAAAAAATGGCACAAAGAGGAGGATTTCAGATTCCTAGGACATTCGGACCGGTTCTGGGGGAGGTGAGATGATACAAACTGAATGGGTTACACCTGGGCAGGATCAGGCTTGATCTCCTAGAGGGAGTATTTGCTTGTGTCGTTGGGAAGATTTTGAACTAAAACTGCAGGGAGATGGGAACCTATACAAGGAGTCAGAGCAAGGGGAATAAAGGACAAGAACAAAAGGCAGAAAGGGAATAAGAAAAGTGATGGGCGGAGAAATCAAGGGCCAGGATCAAACAGTACCACAGTGAAAAATAATGGGAATGGAACAATAAAAGTTAAAAAGGGACACCGTAAAATTTGTGCCTTAATGCATAGAGCATTTGCAATAAAGTGGATGAATTGATCATGCAAATAGATAAAAACAGATATGATATACTCTGCATTATGATGGCATGGCTGCTGAGTGACCAGAGATGGGAACTGAATATCTAGTATTTAGGAAGGACAGACAAAAAGGAAAAGACAGTATAGTTGCATTGCTGGTTAAGGATGACATTAACGCAGTAGTAAAGAAGGATATTCACTCTGATGATATGGAATCTGTACAGGTAGAGCTGAGAAACACCAATGGGTAAAAGGTATTAGTGGAGATTGTATATAGACTCCCAAACTGTAGGGTAATGTTTGGCATTAATCAGGAAATTAGAGATACATGCAACAAAGGAACATCTGTAATTATGTGTGACTTTAATCTGCATTAGATTGGGCAAATCAATTTAGTAACAATAATCTAGAGGAGGAATTCCTGTATATGCAATAGTTTTCTGGACCAATACATTGAGGAACCAACACAGAACAGACCATCCTAGACTCGGTATTGTGAAATGAGAAAGGAATAATCAACAATGTAGTTGCGCAAGGCCCCATAATATTACAGAATCAAGATGGTGAATGACATAGTTCATTCTGAGATTAAAGTCCTGATTCTAAATAAAAGAAACTATGATGGTATGAGGTGTGAGTTGGCTAAAATAGATTGAGGAACATTACTTAAAGGGATGACAGTGGAAAGGAGATAGCAACTTTCAAAGAGCACATGGGTGAACTTCAAGAATTCTTGATTACTGTCTGGCATAAAACTAAAAAGGGAAAGGTGGCAAAACCATAGCTTACGAAGGAAATTAGACATAGCATTAGCTCCCAGGAATTGTGCCTAGAAATAGTTGATGTACTGATGGTCACCTTTCAACATTCTGTAGGCTCTGGAACAATTCCAACTGATTGGAGAGTAGCTAATGTAACTCCTCTATTTAAAAAGGGATGCAGAGAGAAAACCGGAACTATAGACCAGTAAGCCTGACGTCAGTAGTAGAGATAATGCTGGAGTCCGTTAATGATTTAGATGAGGGAACTAAAAGTAGTATGTTCAGATTTACAAATGACAGAAACCTGAGTAGGAGGGCAATCTGTGAGGAGGATGCAGAAATGCTTCAGTGTGATTTGGACAAGGTGAGTCAGTGGGCAATTGCATGGCAGATGAAGTATTATGTAGATAAATGAGAGATTATCCACTTTGATAGCAAAGACAGGAAGGCAGATTATTATCTCAATGGCCATAAGTTGAGACAGAGGGAATGTGCAGTGAGACCTGGTGTTCTTGTTCACCAGTCACTGAAGGTAACTGTGCAGGTGCAGCAGGCAGTAAAGAAGGCCAATGGTGTGTTGGCCTTCATAGCAAGAGGATTCAAGTACAGGAGGAGAAATGTCTTGCTGAAATGATACAGGGCCTTGGTGAGACCACACCTGGAATATTGTGTGCAGTTTTGGTCTCCTTACCCAAGGAAGGATGTTCTTGCTATAGGAGTGCAGCAAAGGTTTACCAAGTTGATCCCTGGGATGGCAGGACTGACATATGAGGTGAGGTTGAATTGGTTAGGAATATATTCACTGGAGTTCAGAAGAATGAAGGGGAATCTCATAGAAACTTATAAAATTGAAACTGGACTATACAGGGTAGATGCAAGAATGATGTTCCCAATAGCCGGGGAGTCCCAGAACCAGGGCTCTCAGTTTAAGGATTTGGAATAAACCATTTAAGACTGAGATGAAGGGAAATTTCTTTACCCAGAGAATGGTCAGTCTATGGAATTTGCTACCACGGAAAGCAACCAAGGCCAAAACATTTTCTGATTTCAAGAAGAAGTTGGATATAGCACTTGGGGCTAAAGGGATCAAAGGATATGGGGGAAATGTGGGGATAGTCTTTGAATTATATGACCAGCCATAATCTTGATGATTGGTGGAGCAAGCTGGAAGGGCTGAATGTGCTACTATCCTTGATTTCTGTGTTTCTGTGTTTATCCAACCTGAATGTTTTGTCAGCATAACTTCATGGGGTAGTCCATTCTGCTTTATTCTTTCTCAGTCTAGCCACTTTCAGAAGAAAAATCTCTTTAAGGTGCAGTCTTGTTTTAGGATTAGTTTTGTGGGAACATAATTTGTTAGCTTATGATTTGATAATAACTGATTGTGGAGTCTGTTCAATTCAATTTCGTTTTTGCAAGCAGAATCGTGTTTGTTTACATGTTTGTTTAAGCAGTGCACTAACATTCCCGAAACTGAAAGAAACCTAACCATTATATATTATGACGTGAAAGTCAGGCTGACAAATTGTTATATCTTTTAGCAACAGGCCTGCCTGCACTTACTGCTACACAGGAGACAAAAGAGCAAACAATGGAGCCAGCAGACTTGAAGAATGATGATGACTCAATGGTAAGAAGACCCTTTTATAAATTTTTGATGGTCAAGTTTGGGAACTAGGTAGTTATGACCACGCTAATAGAACATGGTTCTTTCACTTGTAGAATGTAGAAGAAGCGAAAGAGAAAGTCTGTTTAACAGTGAAAGGCCCATTTAAATTTGGTTCCTCTTAAACAGGTCCTTATGCTGATTTGATTTGATTTTGTATTGCTACTGCAAGGAAACAAACACAGCACCACCATATGAACATTTATAGCAATGCTGCAGTACAATAGAACATAGTCTTGCAGCTTCATTATATGCTATTTAATGCAGACGTGGCATGTGCTTTATAAACAGTGCATGATTTAGGCATTTGATCAGCTGCATCTTGCCTAACAGCCACAACATTGCAGACAGGCCTGCTATCAGAATTTTTTATACATCCAAATACAGTTTTGGGATTAAAAACCGAAAGAACTGTGGATGCTATAAATCAGGAACAAAAACAAAGTTGCTGGAAAAGCTCAGCGGGTCTGGTAGCATCTGTGAAGGAAAAAACAGAGTTAATGTTTCGAGTCCGGTGACTTCTGAGGAAGGGTAACCGGACCCGAAACGTTAACTCTGTTTTTTCCTTCATAGATGCTGCTAGACCTGCTGAGCTTTTCCAGCAACAGTTTTGGGATTGCCTGCTCTGCAACTAATAGGTCCTTGTGGAATGGCTAAATAGGGTGGTCACAGGACTTCAAAATAGTTAAATGTTGGTGGGGGTGGTGTTCAGCAGAGGTTATTAAAGTTTCCAGAACAAGTAATAGAACAGACAGTATGGAAGGGGTAAGAAATCTAACTTCAGGTACATAAGATAATAGGAAAACTATGAGGCAACGCAGGACTCGGAGTCATAGAGTCATACAACAACAGACCTTTTGGAGCAACTTGTCCATACCGACCAAGTTTCCTAAACTAAACTAGTCCCATTTGGCCTGTGTTTGGCCCGTATCCCTCTAAATCTTTCCTATTCATTTACGTGTCCAAATGTCTTTTAAATGTTGTAACTGTACCTGCATCTACCACTTCCTCTGGCAGTTTATACCATGTACGAACCAACCTCTATGTGAAAAAGTTGCTCCTCAGGTCCCTTCTTTCTCCTCTCACCTTAAAAATATGCCACCTAGTTTTGAATTTCCCTGCTCTAAGGATAATACT
Organism: Rhincodon typus; assembly: GCF_021869965.1. Classification (NCBI taxonomy): domain Eukaryota; kingdom Metazoa; phylum Chordata; class Chondrichthyes; order Orectolobiformes; family Rhincodontidae; genus Rhincodon; species Rhincodon typus. Next base: position 4,628 of record NW_025967583.1, on the reverse strand, counting down.
TCTGCTATTCACCTTATCTATGCCCTTCATGACTTTCTAAACCTCTTATAAGGTCGCCTCTCAACCTCCTATGCTCCAGTGGAAAAACGTCCCAGCCTATCCAACCTCTCCTCATAACTCAAACCCTCCAACAACCTTGTAATTTTTTTCTGAACCCTCTCCAATTTAATAATATCCTTCCTATAGCAGGGTGAGCAGAATTGTACACAGTACTACAAAAGTGGCCTCACCAACATCCTGTATGACATCACATCTCCTATACTCAATGGTCTGAGCAATGAAGGCAAGCATGTTAAATGTTTTCTCAACCACTCTGTCTACCTTTAACACATCTTTCAAAGAACGATGTACCTGAAGCCCTAGGTCTGTCTGTTCAATAACAATACCCATGGCCCTGCTCTTGTTTGTTTTACTGAAATGTAATATCTTGCATTTATCCAAATTAACTCCATCTGCCACTCCTCAGCCCATTGGCCCAATTGATCAAGATCTCTTTATAATCTTATATAACATTCTTCATTATCGTTGATACCACCAATTTTGGTGTCATCCCAAACTTACTAACCATGTCTCCTAAATTCTTGTCCAAATCATGGGAGTTGCAATTAACTGTTACTTGGAAATGCATAGATTAACCAGGTATATATAGCATGGTTTTGTTAAGGAAAGATCACGCCTTGCTATTGCATTTATTTCAGAAAGTAACAGGGAGGATTGTTGAGGATAGTGCAGAAGATGATAGCTACATGGGTTAAGTAAATAATTTCACAAGGTCCCAAATGATAGATTGGTCCAAAAAATTAAAACCCATGAATACAAGGGAATGCGGTACGTTGGATTCAAAGTTGGTTCAGTGACGGAACAAAGCGATGTTTTTGTAATGGAAAGTGGTTTTCACTGATGTTTCACATGGTTCAGTGTTGGCAACTTGCTGATGTGATCTATATTTAGGCTTTAGACTTACGTGTTGAAGGCACGATTGGGAAATTAGTACATTGCACATATATCAGCCAGATAGTTGATTGTGAAAAGGACGCATGTTGACTGCGGGATGATGTCAGTGGTTTCGATGAATGGGTGGAGAAGTGGTAAATGGAATTCAATCTAGATTAAGCATTTGGCCAGGGTAAACAAAGCAAGGGAATTCTGTACAGTAATGTTTCTATGGTTCTAGACACTATTTTGCCATTTTTCAAACCTGTTTTGATTTCTTTTACTATACTAGCTGTTATTCCACCATTTGTAGCTTCCTCTTCTCACTTTGGTCATTGTTTAATTTATTCATCAGTCAATTAAATATAGACCCTACCTCTCTTTGATTTTAGAATCATAGAATCCCTACAGTGTGGAAAAATTTTATCTTCTTACACTGAGGTTGCTCAGCCTGTAATCTTCTTTGGACATATATTTCTCTCATCCTGTGTTAACCTACTTCCAGTAACTAGTTTTCTGAAGCTTTTTTTTCTTTCTGTTCCCTTTGGTAGCAAGAATATCATATTGGTCATTGATATTTGGTATCTAGACATTCACTAGCCAGAAATCCTTCTCCAGCAATCACTTTCTCTACTTTGCTGTTCCCTTCTAATGCTGTTCTTTGTCTTCTTTGAGGTCTGACTGTTTTTACCTCTTCAACAGTTTCTTCCTTTCCCTAACTGTAATTTCTATATTTTCATTCTATCACCAAGTTTCTCTCTGAGCTTTTATCCTCCCTGATTATCTTGTAGATATTGCGTCACCTGTTTTCTTAATCAAGTCTGCCGCTGAGTTCTGCCAGTCTTCCACAGTGTCTGTCATAGTTGTATTCATCTTAACTGGCTCTCCACTGACTCTCTGATTTCCTCCTTCACTTGCAAATCTTTAAGCTCCCTCCCGATGGATGCCTTCCTACTATGTGCTGCTTTCTCCTTTACAGTCAAGCTCTGCATCAGCACTTCATGTTAGGTGTTCGCTGCCTCACTAGGGAAGACTTGACAGTTCTTTGCTTGCATTGTGTATTCTTTTCTAACAATAGCAAAGTTCAGTTGCTTTTCTCTACCACCACCATTATATGTCATGAAGTAGTTTCTGAAGTCATTTTTGGTGCTAGATGCTAGCTTTACCAGTTCGTACAACATGACTAATTGCAGGATCATGACTGTTGTTCCTTTTTCACTTTTGAACCTGGTTAAATCAAATCTTGTGAGACATGAACAAACTTTTTAAGATATGGCTATAAATTGAGAGGGGGAATGTGCAAGAGTCCATGTGCACCAGTTGCAGTAGATAAGCATGCACATCCAGCAGGCAGTAAAGAAGGCAAATAGTCTGCTGGCCATCATAGCGAGAGGATTCAAGTGGGCGGCACAGTGGTTAGCACTGCTGCCTCACAGCGCCAGGGACCAGGGTTCGATTCCAGCCTCGTGCGACTGTCTGTGTGGAGTTTGCACATTCTCCCCGTGTCTGCGTGGGTTTCCTCCGGGTGCTCAGGTTTCCTCCCACAGTCGAAAGATGTGCAAGTTAGGTGGATTGGCCATGCTAAATTGCCCGTAGTGTTTAGGGATGTGTAGATTAGGTGGGTTATAGGGGATGGGTCTGGGTGGGATGCTCTGAGATTCAGTGTGGACTTGTTGGGCCGAAGGGCCTGTTTCCACACTGTAGAGACTCTACGATTCTATGATTCTACATGAGCAGGGATGTCTTGTTGAAATTTACAGGGCCTTGGTGAGACCACACCTGGAATATTGTGTCCAGTTTCGGTCTCCTTATCTGAGGAAGGATGTTCTTGCTATAGAGGGAATGCAGTGAAGGTTTCCCAAGTTGATTCCTGGCATGGCAGGACTGACATATAAGGAAGAGGTTGAATCAGGAATATATTTGCTGGAATTCAGAAGAATGAAGGGCGATCTCACAGAAAACGATAAAATTGTAACAGGACTAGATGGGGGAGAAGTACGAAGGAAGTTCCCAATGGCAGTGGAGACCAAGAACCAGGAGTCCAAGTCTAAGAATTCACGCTAAACCATTTAAGGCTAAGATGAGGAGAAATTTCCTCACCTAGACAGTGGTGAGCCTATGGAATTTGCTATCACAGAAAGCATCAAGGCCAAAACATTGTGTGATTTCAAGAAGTTCAGTATAGCATTTGGGGCTAAAGGTATATAAGGATGTGGAGAAAAAGCAAGAAAAGGCTGTTGAATGGGATGATCAGTAATAATTATAATAAAAAGCAGGGAATACTAAAAGGACTGAAAGGCTGTCCCTGCGCCTATTATCTCTGTATCAATATCCCAAGGATGAAAGAATTTGTCATGGCCTAGCATTACTCATCTCTCACAAACTTCTGACTCCTTCGCTTCAGATAGCCTTCCTTATCAGGAATCCTTCATATGAGATCCACGAACAGATAATCTATGGGGAATGCTAGAACAAAACCATCAGTTTATTGAAAAGATTCCTCAACCCTTATACCTATCGCAGTAAAGCCTCACGTTACACAGTAAGGAGGCTTCACAAGGAGGCCTTCTCATGCCAATGTAAGGCACTCTGTGGAACATGACATTGTCCAATTGTACTTTGCATAGCCAAAATTTTAATGCTACATTTGGAATAGAATTCTGCCGGTAAGCCATGATTAACTCCCCTCTAAAGTAAACGTTCCCTTCTACACTGCAGACCATGTTCTTGCATACTTAGATTTCAGTGGGAGAATGTGGTAGTTGCAAAATATTGTTTTCCAGTGCTTGCTATGGAGAGTATTTGTGGAATGGAATCTTCAAGTTCCACTTTGAAGTGCTTTGTTTGATTGTAGTTGCTTTGTAGACATAACAAGGACAGAATTGGTGCGTGTGATATGATGCTTGAAGCTACGACATGGGCCGTGCATTCTTGACAATGTATGTCCTGCCAATTAAGTCCAAATTGAAGCTAAATGAGTTGCTGCTAGTGGGGACTGCAATTCCCAAGGATTTTACTCAGTCAGTTAAAATAAAACTAGTAATTTACCCTGCCCACTTGCATAAGGTGTCTGTCATTTTGAGCAGTTATTGTGCAGTTGACTTTTGATCTAACATCGCAAGGTTCCACCTTAAGTGTTCTTGTCAGTGAGTTGCAGGTTCCACCCAAGATAAAAGACTGTCATTCCCCACACTCCCATCCTTCACATTCCCTTGTGTGGTGCTGTCCCTGTAGCCTCTATGACCTTACAGCCTCCCCATTTCAGTTGAGCTCCTTCATATTACCACTGACATTCTCACTTTACCCCTACAGCCCATGGCATTGTAAATTCACCTGCCTTTAATGGTCCTCCCGACGTAAGGGCCAGAGCAGTCAGGACCTGTGAGATATCTTACAAGTGACCACGACCTATGAGGTCCCAATCTTTAATATAGAATTACCCCAATCACTGTATTCACTCCCTCGCTGATCCAATGCAATGAAACCCATCCCAATCTTGAGTTACCCACTTTCCCCAGGACTCCATGAACTGGCTTCTGATTAACCCCAATCTAAACTCCTGACCCCAAGTGACTGACCATGGCCAAAGCCCTGGACTGGAATCAGACAATCCCCTTTACTGATTGTGGCACCAACTCCCTGACTTACTGAAGGCCCCCTTTACACCATAAGGATTAGTGCCCTTTGACTTTCAC
>NW_025967582.1:0-25000 GCF_021869965.1 Rhincodon typus | reverse complement strand
CATTCTTCTACAATATAGACGCAACTTATTCTGTCCCTCATCACAGAAAAACCCTACCACCTCAGGGACCAATCCAGTGAACTGCCACTGCACTGATTCCAATGCAATTTTTTATTAACCGGCACCTATGGGACCATGAGTGTGTCAGTTGATCAATGTTCCAGTAGACCAAGGGATCCAAATAATCAATTTAATAATCAAATTAAAATCACACACTAAGTAATAGAAACATAATGCAGGGGGTATACACATCACTGTCATCCTTTATTTACAGCATAAATCACTTAAATAGTCTTTGCCTTAAATAAAACTTACCAGCAGGCAGCCTTCTCATTCGCACCCTCAGGCATCGCAGATATCTGAATACACAGTAAACTTTCAGAATTTGAGGTATATAACTTTTGGTGGTTTATCGAAACTGCCGATTTATAAGGTGCTGGTTAAATCAAGGTTTGCTGTATATACTTCCTCTAAGTGTGGGAACCAAAACTGCACACAATACACATTCTGTGGTCTTACCCAAGCCCAGTTTAGTTGTAGTGACACTGTTTATTCCTTTAGGCAAATCCCTTTGCAAGAAGGCCAACATACACGTGCTTCCCTAATGCTAGCTGCTCCTGCCCTGCATGCTAATTTTTGAATCTCCGTGTATGAGTACACCCAAGTCTTTCTCTGAATATTAACATTTACAAATTTCACATCTTTTAAACAAATATTCTGCTTTTCTTATGACAAAAAGGGTTATCTTACACTTCCCCACATTATACTCCATTTGTCACCTTGTTGCCCACCCCTAATCTGTCCACATCTCTTTGAACCTTTTTGCATCCTCTGCACAGCTTACCTTTTCACCTAGTTTTGTGCCATCAGCAAATCTAGATACATCATTTTCTAGCCCTTTGTTTAAGGTTGTAAATAGCTGAAGCACCAGCATGGCTCTTTGTGGCACTGTAACAGCCAGAGTTTGCTAACTTGAAAATGCCCCATGTATCCCTATTTTTTGTTTCCTGTCTCTTAATCACTTCTCTGTATCCATGCTAACAGTTAACTTTTACCCACTTTCAATATTTTTATTAAAGTTTTCAAAATCGTAAGAGGACTGGATGGAGTAGACGGAGAAACTGTCCGCGATTGTAAAAGCATCAAGAATGAGAGGACACAGTGCTTTGAAGTGCTTTGCAAAAGGAGCAAGTCCTTCTCACACAGGAATACACTGACTTGAAGTGTAGTGGAGGCAGGTTCAGTTGAGGAATTCAAGACATTATGGAATTATTTAAATAGAAATAATGTACAGGGTTACAGGGATAGGGAGGGAGAATGACACTAAGTCATGATATGGGGTAGATTACTTAGGACTGAGATGGGGAAACATTTGCTTATTCAGAAGGTGGTCAACATATAGAATTGACTACCACAGTGAAAGCCAGGTCACTAGAGTGTAGTCAAGGGAGACTAATACATTATTTTGATATTAAAAGCATCAAGGGCTATGGAGAGAAAGTGGAAATGTAGCATTGAGAGATAGGATCTGCTGAGATCATGCTGAATGACGGAACAGGCTTGAAGGTCCGAATAACCTCCTCAAAAAAGAGTTAATGTTTTGCTCTAAAGAGTCTTCTTCCAAATACACCTGAAGAAGCTCTTTGGGATCAAAATCTTAAAATTAGTTAATTCTATTTCTCTCTCCATAGATGCTGTCAGATCTGCTGAGTTTCACCAGCATTTTTGGATTTTACTCCATGAGCTCTTATTGTGTGTAATTACCTTCTTTGTGATATAACCTTTTAGATAATCCCCTTTACCCTATCAGTAACATCCTCAAAAACTGTAATTAAGTTCTCAAACAGCATTTCCTAAAACCATATTGACTTGTTCTAATCATGACTGATGTCAAGCTAATTTGCCTGCACCTCCAGGTATTCTCTCTACCTATTTACTTTAAAAGGGATGTTACATTTCCTAACTTCAACCTTCAGGCTCAAAGAAGTCTATTAGCTCCTTGCATTTTGTCTGTTTTATACACAGAAAGGGCAGAGTAGAGTGGATTAAGGAGATGGTTGGTAATAATTTACATGATCAGTGATTATGGACTCATTTTGGCAGAGTACTGAAAAGCCAGGTAGTGCTTTCATGTGATCCAGCCAGATTTGGTGATAAATAGCAAATCAGTTATGTGTTATAATCATTGAAATCTGTGTCCTTTGGACTTCATAGTGAAGAGTACAAACTAGATGATGATGTCAGGGTAGATTTTCACACTAGCCTTTAAAATAAAAACTGATCCACTTGATCTTGCTCCTGCCCCTCTTGCCTGGATACCTGTCAAGAGGAGCATTTCTGAAATGCATTCCAGCTCAGGTAACTCAGAATTCACTAGTATTTCTAGTTTCAAATAAGGTAAGTGGGTGCTACTTCCCAAATAAAGGTATTCCATCCCCACCATGGGCAATGCCTGGTGTCTGGAGGTGGATAAGAAAATTAGTCATTAATGTGTTAAGGATAACTGGCTGCTAAGCCTATTGGCTATTGTCCAAAAACAGTAGCCAATAGATCCAAAAACATTGATCCATTTCCTCCTGTAGAAAGTAGTGCATATAACTTCTGCATTGCCTCTAAGAAGAAGCAAGTAGTCTCCACTCAGATTGTTAGTATTAAATGTAGAATATTGGAAGTTATGTGAGACCATTTCTTTTTTATATATTAACCAGTCAGTGAATATGTAAACCATCACATTTTTGTTTAAAAGAATACTTAGAACTAGGGATGCCTATTCTAATGGGACATATTCTTGAAAGTTTGATAATGAGACACCGGCCTGCAGTTTACAAATTTTACTACATCTACTTAATAAAGATTAGGTACCTTGGTGTTCAAGCATAGAACATAGAACAGTACAGCACAGGACAGGCCCGTCGGCCCACAATGTTGCACCGAACTTTTACCCTAATCCTAAGGTCTATCTAAGCTCCACCCCTACCTTATACTATCATCCATATGCCTAGCTAATAGCCACTTAAATGAGGCCGACTCCACTACCCTCGCCGGCAATGCATTCCACGCCTCGACCACTCTCTGAGTAAAGTGTTGAGTGTTTTTACACTGCATTGACCAATAAAAATAGGCTTATTCTCGAGAAGTAGCAGAATGTTTATTGGGAAGTAGGAAAATATAACATAATTCTAATCATAGTTTTCTACCATTTCTCTATAATGCTTTCTCTAAGCCCCCACTATCTAGAAGAATTGTGCTCGTTGACTCACTTGCTATGCCCCGCTCTGAAACCTCTTCAAATCTCCTGTAACCCTGAGAGATGTTTTCTCCAATCAAATACACTGAGAAAACAGGGATAGTTTATAATCTCAACAAAGGAAGGCATTTTGGCAACACCCAGCAGATACTGTAGTATCTATAATGTGGGAGGTTTGGGGAAAAATATCCAGCAGAGAAATAGAAACATAGAATAATTGAAAACAGGAGCAACAGTAGGCTATTCAACACTTCAAGCCTGCTCTGCCATTCAATATGATCACGGCTCATCATCCGACTCTACCCTGTTCTGGCTTTCCCCCCATACCCTTTGATCCATTTAGCTCTAAGAACTATATCTAATTCCTTCTTGAAAATTTCAGTGTTTTGGCCTCAACCACTTTCTGTGGAATCAATTTCACAGGTTCACCACTCTCTGGCTGAAGACATTTCTCCTCATCTCAATTCTAAATGGCCTACCCCACATCCTTAGACTGTGGCCTCCTGATTCTGGATTCCCCAGTCATCGAGAACATCCTTCCTGCAATTATCCTGTCTAGTCCTGTTACAATTTTATAAGTTACCATGAGATCCGCCCTTATTCTTCTAAACTCCAGTGAATATAGTCCTAAGCAATCCAGTCTCTCTTCATAGATCAGTCCTGCCATCCCAGGAATCAGTCTGGTAAACCTTTGTTGCACTTCCTTCAATAGCTAGAACATTATTCCTCAGATAAGAAGACCAAAAATGCACAGAATACTCCAGCTGTTGACTCACCAAGGCCCTGTACGATTGCAGCAAGACATCGCCACTCCTATATTTGAATCATTTAGCTATGAAGCCAACTTACCAGACTTCAACACAATCTAACTAATGAAATGGACCCTGTGCTGTGTATCCCATGCCTACTGGGCTCACCATCCAAACCAGGAAAGTTACAGACAATCCAGGAGGTCTGGAAACCTATTTATATTCCATATTTCAGAAAAATAGTGCTGTCAAGCCCCAGGATGTCTGCTATAGTTTGAAAAAAAAACCACAAGATCGATTTGGGATAATTTTGCTGATCCTGCTCATGGTTAGAAAGTAATACAGAAATAAGTACGGATTTACTCCTTCTATCATCAATACAAAATACTGCAGTGTCTGCTTTTTGCAGGATGTACTTAAGTAAACTTGTTTCAACAGGTTATTTCAGCACAGCAATGTACATTATCAGGAGAAAAGCTGCAATATCATCACTTCCATGATTCCTTAAAGTTATTCACCGTTCTGACTTCGACATGAATGTCCTCAAAACCCTGAAATTCCCCACCTACTATCACCATTTTGGGACCACTGTCAGCTCACAAGCTGCAGTTGTTCAAGAAGAACAATAATTAACACCTCCTTAGGGAGACCAGATTCTGAGGGCAAGTAATAAAACATGCCAATCCTATTTTTGGGAAGAGGCAGGGTAATGAAAGACAGTGTCAAATTAACATCACTGCTGGCAGAAATTCCAAACCAACATGCTGTGGCAAAATCAGTAATCCAATTCCCAAAACAGAAAGATCACCAGAGCTCTGTTGATGATTAATTAAATGAGCCCTGGAGGAAGAGACCTAATACTGAGAACTGGATTCTTCAATGAGTAGGCCAATCCTTAATGAACAGAGTTAAGCTCATAACTGTAGGTATTCTCTGGTAGGCATTATAGTTTGGTCAGTAAAATTCTAGTTATACACTCATTTGGGGCTAACTATAATTTTGTTCTGTCAACTTGCAGCCAACAAAGCCCTAAAGCTAGGTACATGGGGTAAATATGGGGCAGATGAGTGCACGCCCTAATAAACAAAACAAAAACTGCAGCAAGATGGAGATTTTCTGGTCGCATGCACTTTACACTTTCTAAACCTAGAGATGGGACTCTACATTTGTCAGATAACCAAGCCAGCTGCCTAGTAAGAAAATATTCCTTCTATCACCTGAATCCAGACCTTGCATGTTATTGTGTGCCACAATACAGCAAAATAATCTGCCAACGAATGAATTAATAAAAACGATTACGTACTGAGACTGGAAATAAAATTGAACAGTATAATGATTTTTTAAAAATTGAAAAAATGTACATTGTTACAGTGAGGTTGGTGCAAACAGGTCGGCCTGGAGAACTGTACGCTGTGCGGCTCGTTGGTCTAGGGGTATGATTCTCGCTTAGGGTGCGAGAGGTCCCGGGTTCAAATCCCGGACGAGCCCTGGCTTTTTATGAAACTAAATTCAGGCCGCGCTACATTTTTTATCCTTTCCCGCAATTTGCCAAAACGAATCAAAAGAGAAACCCTGAGGGGAACCCGACAGGAATTGAAATAAATAATTTAAGAAAAAAAAACAAACTTAAAAATAAAACTGGGCTCGTCCGGGATTTGAACCCGGGACCTCTCGCACCCGAAGCGAGAATCATACCCCTAGACCAACGAGCCAGCTGCCATTTTACTCCCTGGCAGCGGCTTTCTCCATCTACACCGCTCCCATTTCAGCTCCTGTTATTACATTCGCCTCCAATGAAAAGAACCGACTTCTCTCCCCACCTCACCCCCCTCGACACCGGGTCCCCGGCGCTGGGAGCCGCTGACGGGAGACCCCCACCAACACCACGTTTCCCCCGGCGCCAGGGGCTGAGCAGGACCCGCAGGAGAAAGCGAGCTCGTTCCGCCGCAGCGCCATCGAGTGGTACAGCAGGGCGGTGCAGCCATTTGACAACGCCGCCGCCAAGTACCCACCCCCGTCTCGCACTCTAGCCCCATCCCGTGGCAATGCCGAGCAGTGCAATCAGCTTTTGGCCAGACACGTGGAAAAAATACATGGCGCTTTACGCAATGGGCAATGTGCCAAAGAAAGAGATGCGACTGCGGTGACCCCAAAGCATGGTTAAAGAGATCATAGATTTAAGGAGAGACTTTGGAAGTGCAGAAGGTTTGATGGATTAAAGCCTAGATGGTTGTAGGCACAACTACAATGACAGGACAAAGTGGTAAATGCATAAAATGCCAAAATGAAAGGAATGGAGAGTTTTCAAAGCTTGTGGGGCAAGAGGAGGTTAAAGTGATGGGAAGCGGGCATGGATTTAAAACGGAGGCGAGAATTTTAAGGAAAGGCAATGATGACATTCACCAATTATTCATCCAAGGAAAGTCAAGTGCCAAGCATAGAGTCATAGAAACGTACAGCATGGAAACAGGCCGTTTGGTCCAACTCATCCATGCAAACCAGATATCTTTAATTAATCTACTCCCTTTTGCCAGCATTTAGCCCACATCCCACTAAACCCTTCTTATTCATGTACCCATCCAGATGCCTTTTAAATGTTGTAATTGTACCAGTCTCCACCACTTCCTTTGGCAGCTCATTTCATGCATACACCACCCTCTGTGTAAAAAATGTTGCCCCTTAGGTCCTTTTTAAATCTTTCCCCCTCTCACCTTAAACGTATGCTCTCCAGTTTTGGACTGCCCCAGCCCAGGGAAAAGACCTTGGCTATTCACCCAATCCATACTCCTCATCATTTCATAAACCTCGATAGAATAGGAAGGGTTTATAGGAGTATGGGCCAAATGCTGGCAAATGGAACTAGCTTAATCTAGGATATCTGGTTGGCATGGAAGAGTTGGACTGAAGGGTCAGTTTCCATGCTGAACAGCTCTATGACTCTAAGGTCACCCCTCAGCCTCCGACGCTCCAGGGAATATAGCCCCAGCCTATCCAGCCTGTCCCTATAACTCAAACACTCCAACCCTGGCAGCATCCTTGTAAATCTTTTCTGAATCCTTTCAAGTTTCACATCTTTCCGGAGGCCAGAATTGCACACAATATTCCAATAGCGGCCTAACCAATGTCCTGTATGGCCACAACATGACCTCATGCAGAAAAACAACGAACCAGCTCGGCGAGCCAATCAACCACAACCATGACCTCCCAACTCCTATATGCAATGCACTGACCAATAAAGGCAAGCATACCAAACTCCTTCTTCATTATCCTATCTACCTGCGACTCCACTTTCAAGGAACTATGAACCTGTCCTCCAAGGTCTCTTCGTTCAGCAACACTCCTCAGGACCTTACCATTAGGTGTACAAGTCCTGCCCTGATTTGCCTTCCCAAAATGCTATACCTCACATTTATCTAAATTAAACTCCATCTGCCACTTCTCCACCCATTGGCCCATCTGATCAAGGTCCTGTTGCACTCTGAGGTAACCTTCTTGGCTGCTCACTACATCTCCAATTTTGGTATCATCTACAAACTTACTAACCATACCTCCTATGTTCACATCCAAATCATTTATATAAATGACATAAAGCAGTGAACCCAGTGATCCTTGGATAATGCCAGAATCAATGTCACAATGAGCTGAACAATGGAAGTGGGACTCGAGTGGGACATAGTTGACTATGTTAAAATTTGCAGATAGTTTAGGACAGAAAGGTATTAAAGTCATACTCACAGAGGATATCATTGCAAGTTTATTAGGTCTGAGTCAGTACCATGGCACAGAATTTTAGGGAAATATGTACTTTGTGACAAGGATCAGAAGTTTGTGAGGTTTCAGTCTGCATTCATAAAAGTGCCAAGGATTTGCTGTTTTGAGAAAGAGTGAGGGTAGATGTTTTGAAAAGGAGAAAGGCAATAACTACCATTTGCTATATCAGCGTTAATGATTATCAGAGTTCCAAATATCATCATCCTTGTCTCTGTCCTCCATTTTTTTTTAAGTCTGTTTAAAACTTTCTTCTGATTTATATTGAAGTTAAATTTAAACAAGTTTTCATCATTTGGTAGCAGCACCTTCCACCTTAGTAAAAATTTGTAGACAGTAACATATAGCATAACATTGGATGTTAATTGCAGCACGACATGTATTTCCTTATTTATTCTCCAATCCCCCTCATATTTCATCGTCTTTTTTATTACAGTCACTTTTTATTTCCTTGGTCTCTTTTTGAACCTCTGACCATCTGTAGCCAATATTATTTCAGTACTGCAGCTGTAATTCCTGTACTTGCCACAAGGCAGCAATGTGGTATTACATTTGAATCCTTCAGAGGCTGAGTGGCTAGAGTCTGAGTCATTTGGCAGCACTGAACGCCATTAAGTGGCAAAAGACAACCAAAGAGTAGGGATACAGCTTGACGTTCTGAAATGTAGAAACGTGAAATATCCAAATACATTTAAAATGGAAAAATAACAACGAACACCAATAAGTTGCAGAAATAACTTGGACTTTTTAAATTTAATGAAACATCCCAAGACAGGTCACAAGGGCATTATAAAATAAAATATGACATTGAACCAAAAGAAGAGATATTGGTCAGATGACGAGAAAATTGGTCAAAGGCAGCAACGTTAAAGTGGATCTTAAAGGAGGAAAGTGAAGTTGAGAAGCAGAGAGGTGTAGGGAGCGTTTTCCAGAGCTTAAGGCCTAAGCAGCTGAAGACATGGCCTTCCATGGTGCAGCAATTTAAATTAGGGGTGCTCAAGGGAGAAGAGTTACAGGCGTGTAGATACATTGGGACTGGAGGAGATTACAGAGATAGGGAGGGGTGAGGCCATGGAAGGAATTGAAAACACAGATGAGATGGATAGAAGTTGGTGGGGAAAGGATGGAACTTGGAGCTGGGGCAGACCAAAAAGAAAGTCTTCAGTCTTTCCGATATTTAACTGGAGGGAATTTCTGCTCATCTTGGATATTGGATAAGCAATCTAATGAGGTTGTTGACTTGCTCGCCAAGCTGGCTTGTTTTCATTCAGACATTTCGTTACCATGCTGGGTAATATCATCAGTGAGCCTCCCTGATGAAGTCACCTAGCATGGTGACAAAACGTCTGAACAAAAACAAGCCAGCTCGGCGAGCAAGTCAACAACCTCACCCACAACCCGAGCTACAGATCTTTGCTAAAACTTTAAGCAATTTAATCATTAACAAGAGTGGAGGAGTTGAAGGAGATAGTTGTGAGGTAGAGCTGGGTGTTGTCAGCACACGCACAACCCCCTCTGCTGTCTTTATGGGTATCATTACCAAGAGGCACAATGAAGATATTAAATAGGAGGGAGCCAAGGATAGATCCTTGCTGACAACAGAGGTAACAGGCACAAGCTGGAACAGAATAAGTCACAAATAGTTCGCTAAGTAATGATTAGATGGATAAAAATGGAACCAAGTGAGAGCAGCCCCTACCAGCTGGACAACAGTGGACGATACTTTAGTCAACTATTGTCAAAGCTTCCAGACAAGTTGACAAGGATTAAGAGGAAATGTTTACCTGTGTCACAGTCACAAGGGATGTCATTTGTTATTTTAATAAGTGCTGCTTTGATGCTGGAGCAGGGCAGGAACTTGTTTGAAGAGATTCAAACATAGACTTCCAAGAAAGACGGGAACATGTTTTGGAGGTGACCACATGTTCAAGGACATTGGAGAGGAGATTGTAATTTGCAACGACAGTGAGGTCAAGTGGAGTTTTTTTTAAAAGATGAGTGCCAATTTAAAGGAGAACATTTACAACATTGGCTAAGATAGTGCTCAGGAGTGATGTTGGGTGTCAGCGATTTAGTGATATGAGCATCGAGGGAGTAGGAGGTATGTCTAATGAATACAATGAGCTCAGACAGACCATGAGTTCAGGGTGAGGAGAGGAGAGGAGGTGGATTGGACAGGTATAGCTATGCCTGTCTCTGTCGGGTGTGTGGAACATTCCTTGTTCCAGTCATACTTGGGCTCCCACCCGCAACTGTTTTTCCATTACATCGATGATGTTTTCAGTATTGCTTCCTGCTATCATGTGAAATTGAAAAACGTAAATCAATTTTGCTTCCAACTTCCTTCCTTCTCTCACCTTCACCTTGTCCATCTCTGACTCCTTCCTTCCCTTCCTCAACTTCACTGTTTCCATTTCTGGGGATAGGCTGGTCACCGATTTCCACTACAAACCCAATGACTGCTACACTTACCTCGGCTATAATTCCTCACACCCGGCTTCATGTGAAGATTCCATTCCATTCTCCCAGTTTCTCTATTCCTGCCGCCTCTGTTCTGATGATGCCAATGTCCACCAGGCTGCCTCCAACATGACTCCTTGTGTGGGGTTTGAGTGGTTTGGAACACGACTGTTTATGGCTGCATTATTCTTTGCTCTAGTGCAATGCTTCTGCCGATGGCAATTTCTGCCACATGCCTTGCAGAATTGTATGAAAGCGAGGCATTTCTTTGGTGCCTGCAGAAGCCACATCTTCCACATATCTAGCTATGTTCAGGTGTTCTAGTGATTGCGTCAATCATTATGTTTATGCTTAGGGCCTTTAAACATTGCCAGCCTGTGAAGGTACTTACCTCTTTGACACTATAAGTCTCTGGCTTAGCCAGTGAATCTTTCTGGAAAGTTTCCATGGGAGCAGAGGTGATTACCAACTCAACTAGCTTGTTTGCTCACAACATATTTTTTTAAAAAATCACATCGTGTGCACTTTTCCCTGCATGTACTCATGAAATGGTCTATGGGTTGTGTAGGCTTCAGTCTAAATCATTTGAATTCCAGTCAATGAATGCAGAAGTTTCATCAGATTCTGACTTGGTCATCAAATGCAGCACATATCTTTTGGGGATTTTTTAACTCTTTGGCTGTTAACCTCGATGTGTTTAGTCTGTGTAGACTTTCATGCTCAACTGATAAGCAGCTTTTAATGGCTTGTTTTCCTGTATACGATACAGTTCAAAAACATTTAAAACTTTATTAGGAGGTCTGCTGTGTCCCAATTTAAAGTGGAGAACATTAGGGGTATTCTGACAACATGTCTATAAGCTCCCTTTGCTTACGATCAATTCACACACCCTGATCACTTACCTTTCTCAAAGGTGCATTACTCGCAAGACCTTTTGTGTGAGGCTGGAAAAGCACAGCAGGTCACAGAAGGGTTTTGGCCTGAAACATTGACTTTCCTGCTGCTCTGATGCTATCTCACCTGCCTCACACCTAAAGACTCTGCATTACTCGAAAGCTGCATTTTCAGCAGTGTCCAATAGCAAGTATTATCTCATGCACATTAGCAGACTGACTGTCAACCAGGTGTTTCACATGTAGATCAATCTGCTTGCTGATTTTTCAAACACCATAAACCACATCAGTGTAGCGTTTTTCACTGCTGTTCACCATGTCATGTTAATGATAATAGTCCAATGATCGATTGTTAGGCAGAGGGTCATTAACTCCATGGAGTTTTACCATTTTAAAATGGTATGGCATTACAAGCTATGAAGCAGACATTTAGGGCAACAAACTGTTTTTTGTGAGTGCAGCTAACTTCCAAGCAGAGCCACAATTTCATACGCACACTCTATGTGGAGTCCTTAAAGGTGGATTCTCTTAAAAGCAAGATTCACATAATAGAATGTAGCAGAGTGAACTAGTTGGATTGTCTCAATCCTAGTGAGAACAAGTCCTGGAGCTCCCCACATGTTGTTGGAAGTGAGACTGAAGGAGAAAGGACATAGGGACTAAAGGTGACATTTTGCAGTAGCGAAAAATGTAGGGGCTATCCTTGCAATCCAGGATGATCTTCAAACAGTTTAAGCAGTCAGGAACAGGAGCAGATAGTGCTTTCTATGGACCAGACCAATCTGGTGGTGAATGGTTATCAAATTGCCAATCAGATGTGGCTAAGTTTGCGTCTAGGATAGTTATAAGATTATTTAGCAAATGGGTAGCTGCAGAAATATCGTGGCAAATGGAATCCCAGAACATAGTGACATAGTGACATGGTGGCTCAGTGGTCAGCACTGCTACCTCACAGCACCAGGGACCTGGGTTCAATTCTACCCTTGGGTGACTGTTTGTGTGGAGTTTGCATATTCTGTGTGGGTTTCTGTCTGGTGCTCTGGTTTTGTCCACAGTCCAAAGATGTGCAGGTTAGTTGGATTGGCCATGCTAAATTGCCCATAGTGTCCAGGGGTGTGTAAGTTAGGTGGGTTAGACATGGAAAATACAGGGTTACAGGGGATGGGTCTGGGTGGGATGCTGTTCAGAGGGGCAATGTGGACTTGTGGGGGCCGAATGGCCTGTTTCCACATGTAGGGATTCTATAAAATGAGACAGTTGTGAGTTTAAGAGTGCAGTTGTAAGTGAATGGGTGAAACATACAAAAGCAGGCAATGTGGCTGGTGAGAGATTCCAGGAAGTGATCAGAGATGGCCTTATCTGTAATTGATACACAAGACCATGTGACACAACAAGGTGTCTAAGGAGATGATAAATATAGGCTGGAATATTGGAGGCAGAGATTTAAGGGGAATAAGAGACCAGGGAACCCAGAGGAGAGAATATGTTGAGATGAAAGTTGGAATTATTGAAGATGAGAAGTTGCTTGGTGCCAAGGCTGAGGGAGGAAAGTCATGAAGTCATAACTTGATGAGAACATTTTTATCATACTTGGAACGGCAGCACAGAACATGACTTTTAAGGAGAGGTGAGGGGTAGAAAAAGGGGAGATACTCAAAAGATGTGAAAGTGTAATGGAGTAGTGGGACATCTTAAGGATGTGGTGATAAACACCACTGCCAAGGTCACGGTCTTAATGGGATAAGTGGTGGAAAATGTAACCAGGCTTGAAAAGAAACTTCATAAAGAGTAGAGGTATCATTGTCCCTCAGCCAGACTTCCATTAACGCCATGCTGTTGATGCAATTTTCCAGAATAAGCACTCCGATGGTAAGAGCCTTGTTCACCAGTGAAAAGACATTGTGGAGGGACCTGCATAGACAGGTGATGAAAGCTGATCCACTGGCACAGTATGCACAGTCAACGTGACTTGGACATGAAGGGAATTAGCTCATAAGTGGCTGCATCAGATGTAAAGGCCAATGAGATAGTGTGGTAGGCCAATTGGGAGTTAGGGGTAGGATATTTGGGAGTTGCTGGTCATAATGTGACAGACCTTCATGTTTCATTTATTCCTTCTGAGGATGCCAACAGAAGCCAAGGGGAAGCTGCAGCCATTCCTGAGAGGGAGCCAAGTCTGGAATGATGGCAAGAGAGTAGGAAATTCATGGAGCACTTGAGAGTTAGTAAAGTGGGAGAATTGAACACCTGTGAGTGGAGAAGTAAAATGAGACATGACAGCATGAGGCAGGGAGGACTATCAAGAAGTTAAAAAGAACCTAAATGGAAACAAATGCTTGGATCTGCAGTGGCAACGAGATGTACAAAACTCAAGTTATATTTGCATGTTTTTATAAAAATTAGGGGAATAAAAATGAACCACGAGGAGTTTTATCAGTATGATACTAGGGTGAGAACATTCAGGCATGTGGAAAAATGGTCAAGAGCTTCAAGTTCCTAGGAATAAATATCACTAACAAATACCACCACATTAGAAAGTATCCTATCTGGATGCATCATAGCTTGGTATGGCAACTGCTCTGCCCAAGGCTGTAAGAAATTAGAGAGTCATGGACACAGCCCAGTCCATCATGCAAACCAGCCTCCCAATCATTGACTCCATTTACACATCCCACTGACTCGGGAAAGTAACCATAATCAAAGACCCCACCCACCTTGGTTATAACGTCTTCCACCCTCTTCTATTGGGCAGAAGATTCAAAAGTTTGAAAACATACCAACAGATTCAAGAACAGCTTCTTCCCACTGTTATCAGACTTATGAATGGATCTCTCGTACATTAGAATTGATCTTTCTCTTGTATCTTCTCTGTAGCCGTAATATTACTTTCTGTATTCTGGTCTGTTACCCTGACATACTTATGTAAGGTATGATTTGTCTGGTTATCACACAATACAGTACTTTTCACTATCTCAGTACATTTGACAATATTAAATCAAAGCAAATTGGAGTGTTGGCATGGACTATGTGGCCTCCTTCTGTCCTGTAATCATTCCGTTTTAAATCACTGACAAAATAAGTAGACAGTACATGAACAGAAACTTCTTCTCACTAAGAATTATAATTTAGAGTACAACCTGAAAGATTGAGGTCATCCGATTTCATAAGAACCTTCAAAAGGCAATTGGACATGTAGTTGAAGAGAATTCATTTTCAGAGTTCAGGGGAAAATGGTGCGATGTGAGACTAAATAGGACAGCACTTTGAAAGAAATCCCTCCATTCTTATAATTCCCTCACAACAGGACCATTTAGAATTTAATGTTTGTCCATGTTGTACCTCTAGAAATATCTCACTTCACTTTATTTCACACTTATTCAGATTGAATTGCATCTGCCTATTTCACAATTTCCTTGCTTGAATACCTCAGATTTTTGTTTTAAAAATGCATATATTCCTAGGATGTTGTCATCACTGGCTGGGCCTGCTTTTAATTGCCAATCCCCAGTGGTAGCGGGCTGTCTTCTTGATCTGCTGCAGTTCAACTGGTCTGGGTAGACTCTCAATGCTGTTTGGGAGGGAGTTCTAAGATTTTAACTAAGTGACAATCAAAATATCAAATTAGCAGAAATCTACTCTTCTGAAATAAAATGAAGTTTTAACCTGTCTTAAAATTGGATTTTTGGTGCCCAAATGGCTACTTAAAGGTTTTCCAGATAACATGCCATAAAAACTAGATCAGCAGCAGCAGAACCTGGCCTTGTTTGAGTAATAACTCTGTGGGCCCAAAGTGGCTGCTGTAAAAATCAAACCAGATATCCTTGATCACTGCAGCTTCCCATACCATAGTGGCACTGTGCTATCATACCTTGAGAGTTGCTTATAATTGAAAAGTCAGGATAGAAGCCAAAGCCTATAAAGCAATTAAGAACAGAAAAACATTGAAATGTGTTGGTACAGCAAATCAAGTTGCGACTTTTTTTTTTTAGAAAAGGAAGGGGTTCACAGGAAGTGGGTGTTGCTGGCTGGGCCAACTTTTATTGTCCATATCTTGTTTTCCCTTGAGCAGATGACAGTGAGCCACCTTCTCAAACCACTGCAGTCGAGTTGAAGGGGCAAAAGGTATATCTCCAGTGCTGTGAGAAGTTCCAGGATTTTGACACAATGGCAGCGGAAGAACAGCAACATAGCTCCAAGCCAGGGTGACATATGGCTTGGAAGGGAACTGGTGCGTGCTGTGTCCATAAGCATCTATTGCTCTCAAGATTCACAGTGATAGAGATGGAGAGTGTGGAAACTGCTCTTGAAGGAGTGAGTTATTGCAGTGGTGCTCACTGCTGCCATATTGCATTAGTGGTAGAGGAAATGCACATTGATGGTGATGGATTGGGTCCCCAGCAAAAGGCTCCTTTTTCCTGGCTGGTGTACAAGTGTTGTTGGAGCCGCAGTAGTCCAGGAAAATAACAGTATTCCATCACAATCCTGACTTGTGTTGTGTCTGGGCCATAGATTCTAGAGTTGAGTTACTTGCTGCAGAGCTCCTAGCTTCTGAACTGCTCTTGTAGCTAAAGCTTTGTATAACTGGTTCAGTTCAGTTTCCAGTCAATGATAATCCCCAGCACATTAATAGTGGGTGATTCAGCAATGGTAATGGAACCACATGTCAACAGGAAAGGATAACAGAGGTTCAAAAGCCTGGAAATAGCAGGAAGTAGAAAGGAATAGAGAAGCAAGATCAGGAGTTCAAAAATGTACAAAAGGT
This sequence comes from Rhincodon typus, assembly GCF_021869965.1. Classification (NCBI taxonomy): domain Eukaryota; kingdom Metazoa; phylum Chordata; class Chondrichthyes; order Orectolobiformes; family Rhincodontidae; genus Rhincodon; species Rhincodon typus. The sequence continues at coordinate 9,121 of NW_025967582.1, read as the reverse complement.
GAACTAATTTGAATACATTTGACATAATAACTCACATCTGCAGACTCTCACAGATCGTTTTTTTTTTTAAAAATAAAACTCCCCTCTCCCCAAACACAATCTCAAATCTGTGCCCAACTAGCAAATTTCAGCATCTATGCTCACAGAAGTAGAGAGATTTATAGCACAGCTGATGGCCAGTAGGTCAATCCTGTTGATGCCATCTCTATGTGAAATGTTTAAAAAATCCTACTACCCTACTTCCCCGAAAACTTCCAGCATCATTCTACTTCAAATATCTATCCATTCTACCCTCAACAGTGGTCTCTGCCTCAATTACTTGTGACAAACTACACATTTCAACCCTTTTCTGAATAAAGAAATGCCTCCCAGCTTTTCACATCTGTCAATTTCAACTGTTGCCATTTCCTTAATGTCTCCCCAACCAGAAAAAGTCTTTGAATTAACAGCGAGCTCACAGGAAGTCTCAACACTGAGACTGATGTTAGAGAAACGAAAGCATGTCAAACAAAGTGAAATAACGCTGACAGGGGAGTTGCTGTGATTACTGAGAAGCTTCAGAGTTTTCAGGTAGTTTGTTCACTTCCTATTACTTCCTGTTCATCATTGATTTGAAGCAAAACTGGCATAATGTCTCAGACAGGACTAAAATAAGCCAAGTAACACTGCTGTAGATTCCTCCTGAAAGCTTTGTAATTATGGGGTGATACTTATTTAGGTGTTTTTGGTATATTTTTTCTTCTCCTGGTCAAGATGATCTTCATGTGTCTTGATTATGTATTCAAAAGGTGGTAAAATCTACTGAATGCAAGTTATTTTTCCTGCTGTAGCAGTTCAGCAATTTGGTGAGCAAAAGTAAAATTTAAGACTTGGTAAGTCTATGCTAGCAAATCCTGAATGCAGATTACCATTAAGCAAGCAACAAGCTAGTTACAATGCACAAATCAGATGCACCTCAAGTGTTTAATTTGTTTGCTCATTTTAAAACATAGCTCATTCTTCACACCAGTTGCTATAGATGCTATAGCTGGAGCCTTGCTATCAAACTCGCCTTTTGCAAGGAAAATACTAAGATTTACATGACTAAAAATTTGTAGAAACTGCAAAACTTCAGCAGATAAGTAGACATAGCAATTGCAAAATCTGTCTACAATAGATCCATTTTTTAAACAATAAAGAAATACAACTGCTAAACTGGTTGAAATAATTTCAAAATATCTGTATCTATTACCAATGGGCTCCATCGCTGTTGCAAACGTACAATCTGAGAGAGAGTTAAAGCATATGTCACTCAGTGTCAGACTGCCCACAACTTGGGACTGGGAGATAAAGGGCAACATTCCAAATGGTAATCACACCTTTTCCCAGTCTTTATGGATAAAAATAGATATTTTCTACTGAAGTAGAGAGATTCCAGAAGATGCTGGAGCACGAAGTGAAATAATATTTTGCCTTATAAAACGACACTGAAATCAGAAGGCTTACTTTCATAATGCATTTTTATTTTCACATAAAAGCTTACAAAAGCAGTGTTTTTGGCACCACATATTTACCAAGAATGGAAAGCAGACACTTCAAGCATATACCTCACTCTATTGAGAATTTCACATTCAGTCATTCAAAAAAGTGTCACATATCAAAAATCTAAACCCACGACTTGAAACTGTGTGCTATACATTAGGATACAATTGCGAGGTAATGTAATAATTTGTGGAGTAACAAAATTAGGTGCTCCTACTAGGAGACACCATCTCACTCATAGCATTTTCACCTCATTAGAAGTATACTTTTTGGTGTGATTAAGGGATTTATCTTCTGAGGTCCCTAGGAGCAGTTTTAAACAAATGTAGAAATTACATGTGAAACTTTTTAATTAGGAAACATTGGTAGAGATAGCATTGTCCATTGTTCAGATCATCTCCATTAATTGGACCAACTTACTGAATTGCACTAATATTGAACTGGTAGTGGAGGAAATGTCCTTGGCCAAGTAATGGCTGGTTAACAACTTCACATTTAAATGGCATAACATCAACGAGCTTGGTTTACTTGATGACTGTAAATAAGAAGTTGTGCACAGTTCCTTTACTTTCACTACACTGTAATATTCAGCTTTGAAAATATGCAGGAAACCACCGAGAAATATATGGGCAGATTATGAACATTGTAAAAAGGCATTCAGTTTAGATCATCCAGGCAAAAATTAGGGTTATCAATTCCAGTTGTTTTCTTGCCATTCAAATACACAAAATTAATTTCATTAAAGTCAGTGCAAACACTGACCTATTGCTAATCATTCTATATGTATTGTTATTTACTGATTTATCATATTTCTATTATCAATGCTACCAAAATCTTGAATTTTTTGGGGCTCCTCTGATCAAGCTTGTCTTGTGGTTGATTTCTTATAATACTCATCTCATGAACATAATTATTTCTATTGAAGATAAACTTGCATCTGAAGACTGTTGACCGTGGGTGCAACTCTAGCTAGAAACTCATGTGACTTGGTTGAACAATTTTAAACTAGCATTTTGAAATCTGTTGAGAGGCTATTCAATGTCAAATAAAATTGTGTCATTAGTTGAAACGAGTGAGTGTGGCAATAAAGCTTGACAGGAGAGTTATTTACAGTAAGGCCATGCTCCTGTTATACATATTTCTATGGCTGCATGAAACAAGAGGTCATTGCAGGTACCAAACAGGATTAACATCTCGCTGCCACTGAAATTGTTCTTATGTTTGCGTATACATTTTGATGAGGCAATGTGCTCAGAAATATATTTCCACCAGGAGATTTTAGTCAATACTGTCAATATTTTAAATCTTTCATATAGCCCAAAGAATATCAAATTAGAATAAACAAATCAAATATTTCCTCACTGCAGATTTACTGGAATGAGAACTCCATGTTACCTGTTCTCTTAAACCAGAATAAGGTAGAGGTGGAGGTTAGACAGACCTTAGGATTAGGGTAAAAGCTCGGCACAACATCATGGGCCGAAGGGCCTGTACTGTGCTGTACTGTACTGTTCTATGTTCTAGAATAAAGTCACAAATAGCTCTTGCCCAACTGTCCAAAAAAAAAGACCACTGATAGCTTGCAATAATTTCAGTTTGCATTCTTTGGTTCATATAATCTTGTTGAACAACAGTTTTGTCTTCCTATTTGCCAAATTTTCAGAAAAAATTCAGTGAAATGGGACTGCACTGATTGGTATTTTCTGGCAAGCAGACGGGAAAATCAGAAGTGAATAATTTCACAGTGACTGAATTCACTGAAAGCTGCCAATGCGATGCACATTTGAAATATTAAGAAGTTTATTATATCCAGATATTGCTTTTAATGATATTTCTTAATGAATAAAATAATCCTGATCATTGTTCATGCATGGGGGAGGCAATGGCTTAGTGGTAATATTGCTGGACTGTTAATCCAGAGATCCAGATAACGCTCTGGGGACCCAGGTTTGAATCCCACGGCAGATGGTGGAATTTGAATTCAATAAAAATATCTGGAATTAAGAATCTAATGATGACCATGAACCTATTATTAATTGTTGGAAAAGCCCATCTGGTTCACTAACGTCCTTTAGGGAAGGAAATTGCCATCCTTACCTGGTCTGGCCTACATGTGACTTTTGACCCACAGCAATGTGGTTGACTCTAAACTGCCCTCTGGGCAATCAGGGATGGGCAATAAATGCTGCCTGGTCAGCGACGCCCTCATTCCATGAATGAATAAAAGAAAAAAAAAGTCAGTGAGTATTGAGATATTCATAAAAAAAACAGAAACGAGTAACCATGTGTGAAGTGTGTAATGATTCTGCATCAGCATAGTACGGGGAGATTATAAAATGCTAATGTGGAACTACAGAATTTTCAGGCTGCTCCCAGAGTTCACTAACTCCTATGGACAGTGGGCAATGCTGCACTATAAAGAATCAACCCGTGGTTTCACATTTTAATTTTGTAAATATCATGAAAATTAACAAATATAAAATGTTTATGAGAAAAACTTACCGCTGCAAATTACTTTATTCATTGCAGAGTTTTCATACATATTTGTTTTGTAAAATACTTTACCAGGATATTTGTAAAAACACTTTCCCATTTCTAAGCTCCTCTTGTAATTGGTATTTATTTTGCATGTTTAATGTGCACGAGCAATGGAATTAAATGAAGCGTAAAAATATGACCACATCATCATTTCAGTCATCTGCAGATGCACTGCCATTAGTGGATAAGAAGCCCCTGCTCAATGGGAAGGATCAAAATTTGACATTCCATTGCCAGAGAGACTAAAATATTTCCCTCCATTAATAACAAGTAGAGAATTAAATCTTCCATCAGGACATGTTATCACAAGCACAAGCAGGCTTCCTACTCCAAAGGTTTCCATGTAATTGCAGCACCTCATTGGGCTGTCCTGTTAAGGATGCACAAATAAAACAATTCTCTATTTGTGGGCAGCTTGAACTTTCCTGGAAGGACAGAGGTTGGATCTTTACACCAACGACTAACATCACCCAGTATGTGTGCACCTCAGCACACCTTTCTCAAGACGGGAAACAAAATCCATGAAGTTGAGGAAAATGAATTCAGAGGAAGCTATTCAAAAAGGAGTTCAGAGCAATTTTGTGTAAAACTGAATTAAAGCTTTGCAGAGGCTAACATTTCTATGCATATAATGTATAGTGGGTTATATTGGTGGCAGTTTTGAATCAAATTGAGGAAGTACAAGAATTTTGTTTTCAATCAAAGCAAACAGCAAAACAGATATTCATCTGTTATCCGAGACAAGAAATACGGAAATTTAAGTTAATCATCTCCTTGGTTTTAGTTCCCATGTCAGGTTGAAACCAGGCTTGAGAGGGGTATGGGGTGAGGCCAGAGTGTTAAAGTGAAGCAGGGACTTATCAATTCCTTCCCTGCCCTGATTTGACAGATTGCAATGGATATTTTCCAACCTTGATTGGCCACTTTAAGCTACAGCTTCAGTAGAGGATTAGCAAAGCTTCTTCTCTCCGTCAAACTGCTGGAATTTTAGTTGGAGACCAGATGGGACCCAGCAAAATCCTGAAGACATAAACTAACTACTGGGGTCTACTCCAACCCTGCTCGCTCTGCCCCACCAACCAAATGATCAGCTATTTCATTGCCATGTTTGGCCAATCTCCAATATAGAACTGTGGTCTACAAGTTAGAATGCAACCAGACCTTGGCATGTCAATACACCCCTCGCCTTCGTACACAGCAGTTTAACGCAGATTTAAAATCACAGCATATGCATCTAGTTAAAGACAGGATAACATAATATATACAAATCTATAAAACTTTCCTTACATCATCTATTAGAGATATCTCATTCTGAAATAAAGCTGAAAGGCAGCAACATCAAGGACCTGGCTAATTGGGGCTTTTTGACATTTAAATAAATCATTGGCATTAATTACTGTTGGTTTAGAATCTTCTCTTTTGATTCCACTCGATTCCAAGATTATCATTTTTGATTTCATTTGTTCTGTTTTTAAATTAAGCACATGTGCACAAGTTTCACATCCACTATTCCGCACTTCCATATCTAATTGTAATGACTAATTCTAAGGTCAAGCACACAATTCTCTTTTGGCATTTCCATGCTATTTTATTTATCGGTACTCATTGCAGTAATGTGCAGTTAGAATGAAATATTTATCCAGAAGAGAAATTTTCAGAATCATGGTGCACGTTGGAGATACCAGAATAAATCGAGATAGATCCGTGAATGAGTCCAGCCCATGATGAACAGAAGTAACCATAATGTGCAGGGGAACTATTACAGAAATGTGCACACACCATAGCAAACAAAAGAGCTGAAAGTCACGCAGAAAGAAGAACAATCAGTTTTCTTTCACCTGTCACCTACACAGGCACAAAATAAATGGATTTGCATTGAAAACCCGTCAGCCTCCACTGAACATTGAGTGGACTGAGTTGGATTTGGTCATATACATCTTTAGTCTTCAGTGACTTCAGGAGACTTTTCCTAGAAAAGAAAAAAGACACAGACTGAATTAATGCACTTAATGCATTGAGTTTCTCTAATTGCTATATTTTCTTCCATACATCATGCACACGGAACAAATAAAACAAATTGCTGGAGAAACTCAGCAAGTCTGGCAGCATCTCTGGAGAGAAAGAGAGTTAACATTTTGAGTTCAGTAATTCTTCTTAAGGTCATACACATGGACTCGGTTGAGGTCTCATGTCAAACATCTTGCAAATCAGACCTTTTGAAGTCGCATGTCAAAAATGTGAATTTTTCCAATGCAGGCACTGAAACAGTGTGTGTTAATCATCAAGTATTCATAGCTGAATTCTAATGCTCAGAATAAGCTAGCCCTTTTTGTTTTTAAACAAGAACAGTCAGGATGAACATACAAACATACTAACTGGGATAATTCAGCTCATGAGCCTACCCTGCCATTTGTTTAGAATATATCTGATCTGTTTGTCACCTTAACTTTTCTGCAGCTCCTGAAGGTCGTCATTGATGGTTAAAAGGGACTGTTCAGTTGTTGTTGTGCTATTGCATTGAGAAAAGTCACGGCTGTTCAAGGGCAAGGCACTTCCACTTTCAGACAGAACCTCAAAAAAGGTGCAGATACAAAATATGGAGTGTTTCATTCACCCTCCTCTTAAGACATGTGGCCAGATTGATTGGACGTTAAGATGTGAGCACCAGTAATAAAAGAAAAGAGACAAGGAAAATGTCCACTAGGGGGACCAGCCACTATCACACAAGATTTAATAGGTAAATCAAGAAAGACAAATTAGCAGTATTGCCACCCATTTAAGGCCTGACTGAGGACACTCGTTAATCATAACAAGCATACTCCACCCTGTACCAGTGCAGTTTGTTGTTCACACTTTCAATTGTACTTGCTGTTACATGACTATTTGGAAACTGACACCCACTCGCTAAGCTTACCAGAGACAGCTAACAGCTCGGAAATTTTGGTAAGCAAGAGGAACACAGGACTGTCATCTGTGTTTTCTAAATCTTCCACAGTTTGATGCTTTTTCTCTACTTAGAGAATAAATGGCTCTAAACAGAACCTTGACAACTGATGTCTTGGTCAATGTAATTAGGCTCTCCCAGACTCAGCAGTGTCTGAGGTCATAATGGAGCTGAAGGCATCCCCAAAAACCAGCTGAGAGCAATGCCACTTGACAAACAAGTGCAGAGGTGACAAAAGAAGGATGTTGTGTTCAACCAGGTTAAAGGCTGCAGACAGGTCAAAAACATAGAAATTGGACCAGATGAGGCCATTTGGCCCCTCAAGCCTGCTCCATCACTCAATAGGATGATGGCTAATCACCCATCTCAGTATCCATCCCCTCCATTTCCTTTGATCCCTTTAGCCCCAAGGCCTTTTGCTCATGCCTTCTTGAAAACTTTCAATGTTTTCACCTCAACGTTCTGTAGCAGAGAATTCCATAGGCTCATTGCTGTCCGAGTGAAGAAATTTCCCCTCATCCCAGTGCTAAATGCCCTACATTGTACCTCGTCTAGTCTTGTTGGAATTTGAGGGATTTCAATGAGATCCCCACTCGATCTTCTAAACTCTAGGGAAAACAGTACTAATCAATCCAGTCCCTCTTCAAATGTCAGTCCTGCCATCCCAGGATCAGGTAAACCTTCCCTGCACTCCTTCCATAGACAGAACAACCTTCCTCAATAAAGGAGACCAAAACTATACACTGCTCTCTAGGCGTGGTTTCACCTGGGCTCCATACAATTAGAACTTAGAATAGTACCAGCACAGGAACAGGTCTTTGGCCCTTTATGTCTGTGCCAACCAGGCTGTCATTCTAAATTAATCACATATGCCTGCACGTAGCTCCTATCCTTGTATTCCCATGCCTGCGTATGTATCTGTCTAAATACCTCTTGGAAAGTTACCAATCTATTTGCTTCTACCCTGTCAGCACATTCCAGGCACCTACCACCCTCCATGTTTAAAAAAACCTTCCTCAAGCATCTCTCAAACATTTCCCCCTCTCACCATAAACCTATGTCCCCTAGTATTTACATTTGTACCCTGTGTAAACAACTCCAACCTATCCACCTTATCCATGTCTTTTAATTTTATGCACTTCTATCAGCTCGCCACTCAGCCTCTGAACTTTAGCAAAGACTATCCAAGTTTGTCCCCCAACCTTTCCTAATACGTTGCAATCCAGGCAACATCCTGGTAAACCTCTTTTACGTAGTCTCCAAAATCTCCACATCCTTAAATTGTAGCAAGACATCCTGCATCCTCCTCGAATATTCTTGCTGTGAAGGTCAACATACCATTTGTCTTCTTCAGCACCTGCTGCACCTGCATGCTTACCTTCAGTGATTGGTTGGACAAGGACACCCATGTCTCATTGCATTTCCCTCTTACCAATCTATCACCATTCAGATAATAATTTGCTTTCCTGTTTTTGCTACCAAAATGGATAACCTCATTTATCCACATTATACTTTATCTGCTATGCATGAAAAAGGGTGAGGAAGGTAAATTTTCCCTCCTTGCAATGACAGGGGACATGCAATAAATGTGTAGTCTAGTACTTAGTACATTATTTCAGCACTGTGATGTCTTTCAGATGAGCTATTAAACTGAGGAGCCCCAATCTACTCAGGTAAATTTAATATATCCCATATAATTATTTGATGAAAATCAGGGAATTCTCCTTATAACCCAAACAGTATTTCGGAGTTTACCAACAATAGATGTTCATTCCTTTCCCTGTTTATCTCCTACACAACTGCAGTCCAAAGTAATACATTGTTTTAAAAGACTTTGAGATATCCTAAGGAAATTAAATATGACTCCAATGCAAGTTCTCTCTTATTTTGGGCAAGCCTGAGCAGTAATCACAGGTCTCCATGGTGAAATCAAGTCCTGAATCTCATAGTATCCAGCATCACTTACCCAAACAGTAACAGAAACTAGCACAGAGGAATTTAAATCAATAGTTTGAGGCTGAGTCACAAGGCGTTATGGATTTGTCAGTTTTTGGTTCATTAATAGGAACGAAGTATCACATGACACCGATCATTAAAAAAAGCACAGAAGTCGTTTTA
>NW_025967581.1:0-25000 GCF_021869965.1 Rhincodon typus | reverse complement strand
GTGCCATGACGCACCCAGCTGGTGATGGAACCATACACAGGTCCCTCTGCATTTCTACTCAGGACACGGCAGAGGTGGCAGTCCCTCCACCTCTACCCTTTATTCCTTGCCTTCAACTCTTGGCAATTCAACTTGCTCTGGCAAGAGGAACAACTGTTCCCAAGGTCTCTTGACCAAACATCCAGGGCCAACAATCCCCACTCCTGAGCATGCTTCCTTCACCCTGGCTGTGGATTCAGGGGAATGCAGTGGGAGGAAGAGATTGAAGAAAGCCTGTTAAAATCACTTTGGTGGGATAGGTGAAAAAGACATGTACATCACTCTGAACTTTTGCATAAACGTTCCTGACGTTAACTTTCATGGTCTTGTGGGACTTTCTGTGTAGGTGTTTAACACATTTTCACACCATCTGGCTCTACTTCATGGCCACAGCCGAAACTCGATGAAAAGTGTGTTGTGCTGACAGCCTACTGTGCCATCTGGAAGCAGGAGGAATAATGGGTACACATGGCATTGAGTCATGGTGACACCTTTGTCTGTCCACATTTAGCATTCCTAATGTTTGGCTCCTACTGTGTGCAAAGGTGTAACTGTCAAAGAGCAGTAGCTGGGGAGTGCAACACATGTAGAGGGTCAATTCTGCAGATGGCCAGTGAGATGACAGCCTGCGTGCTGTACATTGCATTTGGCCTGTGACCTTCGTTCTTTCACTTTAAAAGCTCTATGATTAGTGTTTGCTGCAGCCCCATCCATCGCAGGTTGAATCTTTTATCCTGCCCACTCTAATGTCATGCAGCCATTTTCTTCCCCATTGTCACTTTCAATTTGCATCATGATGGAAGGCAGCAGTGAGCGCTCCTTGGCCAATGTCTTTCAGCCTCAGCCTGAACGTGCCAGTGAGCCACCAAACATCCACATCCCCTTCCTAGAACCCATCCTGTTTACTCCACAGGCTTCACACTTCCCCACGTCTCAACCCAACCTGTCTACATACACCTACCTGGATCCCAGCAAATTGTGCTGCTGCCCCTTCATAATTGTACTGCACCCTTGTCCAGAGCTTGCAGTCCCTTGACTGGTATGGGAGAATGCCCTCATCATACTTTGCTGGGACCCCTCAATGACAGGTGCCTCCATGGACTTCAGAGAGGACTACTCCCCTAAGACTTTGAAACAGCCTGCTTGCTGCATACACTGTTTGTTGCATTAGGCACATGGATCAGATGTGAAACTGATGTAGCACACTGACAAACAAGAAGATGTGTACCCCCTAGACTGAAGACTACTATGCAGCAAGGTAACTGCCTGTTTTTAGCAAATTGGCATGGCAAAGCAAGGCGATGAAAGACAAGGTAGGGATGCTGTGAACAAGCAGGAAGGTATGAAGTGAATGAGTGCTAAGACTGCAAATGAGGTTTCCTGAGATGTAGCCAGATCCAGTCTTTGAGCTGGATGTCTATCCTTATGAGCAAAGTATCCCTGCTAAAACTTTTCTTTGGTAGTTTCTGGTGTGCCCTACAATGTAAGTCTGTGCTTCCAGAGCACGTGGACAGTGAATAGTAGAAGTACCAGGATTGTCATGATGGGTTGGCAGATGACAGATTCCAAGGTCTGTGGAGAAGAGGTCAGTGTGCCTGATACCTGTCAAGTGTGCTATGGCCTGCGGTTTGATTGTAGACAACACAGAATTTCTTTGGAGGAGGTGACTCTGACGAAAAACCACACGTTTAGATTAGAAAACACTTCCATTCATGCATATATTTGGGTACTCATATACAGCCTTAGTGATCACTAGCAATCGATTAAAGTCATTTAATTGTGAAAATCTGATCACTAGAGTGAGTTTTGAATTTACTCCCGAATACTTTTCTTTTGGAAGAAATGAAGTGCTACTTATGGTAAGCCTGCCATCTACAACTTGATAAATGCACCCGTGCAAGCTGATTTGACTTGTTATGGTTAGAGGGATCCTGTGGAATAAAAGAAAATCTAAAGGCTGTTGTCATTTTCACAGACAACAGCAGAGATATTGTATTCTTGAGGTGATTTGCAGTCAGCAGTGGCAAATGGCATAGTTCTGTCATTATCAATGTTGTCTCCTCAGATCCCCCAGGTACAATTGTTGGGGTTCAACAAAAATGGAGCCTTCGCAAATGAGCAAAATGCCAGTGGATATAGTGCAAAATGGTGTCATAAATTACAGTAAAATCACTGCAATGCAAACGACAGCAAGCCAACCATAAATGAATCTTTATAGCATGTCATAACAATGAAATGAATTTGCTTTGTTTATGTGGCAGAGCATTTCACGTGGAGTTAGAATTTTGCTCAAAGTTTAAAAATTTGATATGGACTTCAATTTGCATTATATTTACCTGTAGAGAATGATAGTGCATATACTAGCAGGTTTCACTTTTAGCACAGCAAAATCGGTCATTTGAAAATCAGTGCAGACGAACAGAACATGAGGTCAAAAATTGATTTTCTGTCCAGTGCATGCTGTGATTGAGAATCTGTTATATAGCCAAGGTTAACAATCTAAGGCTGCTGAAGGAAAGAGGACAGTTGAGGTCAGTTACACAGGATACATAATTATAAAAGAAAAATCAAGATTTCACAAAAGCAAGCAGATTTTAAAATTCAATGAATGCTTTCTTCCAGTTATGATTTTTGACGCGATTGCAGGTGTACCTCACTGTCTTCACAAACAACAACCCCATCTCTAAGTTTCTTCTTCATAATAAGTCTTTGAATGTATTGTCACCTCCCAAATCTGTGTCCATCTTTCGCAGAAAACCTCTGTAACCCCTCCAATCAGGCCTTTGTCACAGTACTGAAACAGCTCTTACAAAATTGCATATGACATCCTACATGACTGTGGCAAAGATGAACCATCGTCTCATTCTTCTTGACCTGTCTGCACTCCTTGACACAGTTGACTCTAACAACTTCCTGTCAAGTCTCTCCACTATCCTCCAGTCATGTAAAACTGATTTCAGTTGGTTTCATTCACATGTACCTTACCATAAGCTTGGGTATCACTTACAATGGCTTTTCTTATCACTCCTATGCAGTGGGTTGGACTTTGTGGTGATGGGGGGTGTGGGAGTGGTGGACTGGGTGGCACTGGGTATGGTAGAAGTGGGTACTCCCTGTCACCATAAGTGAAAAAGTCCATGGTCAATTTTCCAACCCTTAACACATCTGATGCAGAGTGGTATTGTGTGATTGAGCTCCGTAATCCCAGCAGCACCAGCAGAATTGTGGAACTGCGGATACAACGAGCAGTACTGAAGAAAATGTTTCTTGGATCCTACGGTTCAGGTAAATCTGGGCAGGTTCGTCTGGAGACTCTTGAGATGAGGGGTGAAGTAGTGGAGGCTTAAAGGGAGGGGGTACTATTTTGCAGTGTGCCTCCAGCAGGTCCAAAAAAAGGTTCCCTTCCTTCCTGCCTGACATTAGCCTTCGCAGTGAAAGCTGCCAGGCCACTCAACATATCTCCACCTTCCCCTGTAACTAATAACATAACAATAGAGGGGGAATGAGGCTGTTAACTGGCTATTAATTAGCCACTTTGGAGCATCAATGGGCTCAAGGACAGAAAGGCTACCTGATGCCTTCTCTGTCCATCATTAATTGACATGATGGTCATGGTCAATGGGAATATTATTATCAGGCTGTTTTATTTCAAATACTCCAGTGGGGGACTGCAAAATCCATCCCAGTGTTAGTTTTCATCTGTACACTGATGTCACCCACCTCTGTCAGCTTCTCTACAATTGCTTATCAGACATTTAATAAGGGATAATCAGAAATCTGCTCCAATTAAATGTTCAGAAGACTGAAACCATTATTATTATTCCTTATTCTAATCTCCATTCCCTATTTACTACCAGCTCTATACTTCTTCATGGCAAAAGTCTGACACTAAACAGCCAATTCATGGTTTCAGTACATTTTTAAACTTGAGATGAGCTGTCAATCAGATACCAGAAACATCACTAAAACCACTGAATTTCAAATTCCACCACCATAATGCCCTCTTCTCAATATACCTGCTGCTGAAACACTCATTTGTACTTCTGTTACATCTTGACTTGATTATTCTAAAGCATTCTCAACCGGTCTGTCATATTCCACTCAGTAAATGTGAGGTTATCCAAAACTGCTTGTACCAAGTCCCACTTAACTATCAGTCCTGTAGTCATTGATTTACATTGAGTCCTTGTCAAGTAACACTGTGATTTTAAAATTCTCAGCCTTGATTTCAAATTCCACATTGGCTTCATTATTCCCTGTCTCTTTGTTGTCCTCTAGCCCAATATCCTTTTGAGATCTCTGCACTCAGCTTATTCTGGCCTCTCCACAATCCCAGATTTTAATTGTTCCATCACTGGTGGTTAAATGTTCAGTCGCATCGATCTCAAGCCTTCTCTTTCTATAAGGGAAAGTAAGGGCCTCAGGAAAGATACAACGAAATAAAGTATGGACTCCACAACATCACAGAAAATTAGTTAAAGTTGTGACAATGTGGGAAGATTTCTCCTGTGCAAAAAAGCACAAGAAATCATGAATTCCTTCATTAAAAATTGATATCTGATCTTTGTGTGAAGGGTGAAGCCTGGAGCTTTTTGGCCTCATCAACTGAAATGGATGGAAAGGAAGCTGCTGAGTAAGGGGGACAGGATGTCTAAACAGCCAGAAGCTGGCATCAAGAAAAGACCAGCAGCTAAGTTGTGGGGAAAGGTTTTGAGAAGAATGTATGGGAAGGAAACGAAAGTGGGGAGAAATCTAGTGCACAGTAGTTCCCTTTCTTTTATAGGCCGAGAGGAATAAATTTTCCCTCCAGTCCCACAAATAAAACTTTTGCACTTATCCTGGGGGACTGTCATTTTTCATACCAACTGACCGGAAAGTAACAGCAGATTCCCACTAATGTCCCAGCTAAAATGCAAGCATGGTCCTGTCAGAGTTGTTAAAGCAGTCAATGAGTTGGGGGTTGTAGAGGCATGAAACTATCAAAGTGGTCACCGCAGGCAGAGTACAAGACTACATTTGCATAGAAGTGGAGAATGCACAATATGGAACAAAATATATCTCAGCAGTGATCAATCCAGGACTATGAGACAACCACCACAAACAGGAAACAGTTGGTCACCTTGGGTCTTGTTGTTACAACAGACATCAACTTAAATAAGTTTTACAAGGGCCTCCAATCTTCCTTTAGGTGCTAACATTATTTATTTGCAATTAAAATTAGCAACGTTGAAAAGTAGGCATTTTATTTGTAGTAATTAAGCTTGTTTTTAACAGCTTTTTCATCTAGAGTTGGCCTCTTAGTTTTACAGGAATTTCTGATGGCGTGCATGTGTGTATTAGTCCCTTGGACAAGGACGATGCTTGCTCATGGTAAGAACATGCACATGGAGTCTTTTAACATGGGGAGGTTGTTATGCTGCAGCTACCACATGGTTCTGGTAACCAGAAAACTCTCTTGCTCTTACTGGCTGCCATGGGTGTACCAGAAAGATTTCCAGATTAATAATCAACCTGTTTAGCTGTGTTTTGACACACTCTCAGTGGTGGCCAAATCCTGAAGTGGAACTTAAATCCAGAGGAAGGAGGCTCCCACTGCATCGCAAGACCTTCTCCTTTAGTTTTATACTCTTTTAAAAATGAATATAACCAATTAAATCACATTAAAGCTACAACACAGGACTACTTGCATGCCAAACAGTGGAAAGAGCACAAAAGAGATAGGTTCGAGATCCCACCATCAGTGTCATACAATCAGAATCAGAGTTATACAACACAGAAACAGTCCCTTCAGTCCAAATCATCCACGTTGACCAAATATCCTAAACTGATCTAGTCCCATTTGCCAGCATTTGTCCCATATCCCTCTAAATTCTCCAATTCATGTACCCATCCAGGTGCCTTTTAAATGTTGTAATTGTACCCGCCTCCACCACTTCCTCTGGTAGCTCATTCCATACACGCACCACCTTCTGCATGGATAAGCTCTGCAGTCCTGCCACATCCAGTCATGAATGGCAGTAGACAACTAATCAACTAATAGGAAGGAGACTCCAAATGTATCCCTATCCATAATGCCGGGTTGCTCAGCACATCAGAAAGTAAAGACAGAGGTGAAGCATTTACATTCACTTTCAGCTGGAAACACTGAGTGGATGATCAACCATCACTTCTTGCTGAGGTTCCGAGCATCACATGCCAATCTGCAAAATGGAGGACTCCTGTGTAGATAGACTTCAGTGGAGGCCCTCCTCACCTCAGGGCAGTTGACAAGAGTGAGGAAATGAATAATGTGCAAGAGCATGTACAGGAAACCCCACTGCGCAGAATGGAATGGCATGAACTATTTGTCAGATAGCTAAAATTGCAGGGTACGGGGTCTCGAGGGAGATTTTGGGGCTGGGGACTTATGTGTTCCTTAGTTTTATATGTGGATTCAAAGTATGAAGATTAATAGCTGACTGATCTACTGTATTCTCCAGCCAAAATTCTTGTTGGTTTCTGTACAGTTTGCTGGGAGATTTAGTTATTTTCTTGAAATACTGAGCCTCAGTGAGGCTGAGCTTCATTGGTTGCAATGCCAGTGGACTGGGAGTTGCAAACAGAAATGATTTCTGAAGAAGGGTCCCAAACATCAACTTTCTTGCTCCTCTGCTGCCTGGCCTGCTGTGTTCCTCCAGCTCCACACTGTGTTATCTCTCACTCCAGCATCTGCAGTTCTTACTATCATTAAGCAAAGTGATCCATTTACCAGGGCAATTCAGTTTCTATCAGGATGTTCCACTGATAAGTATTACTGTAATGTATTTTTGCAATTTCAATCAGAACTCCACAAGATTTCGAAGGTAAAAGGTTCACACTAGAGGGTGCTCTCCTACAACAGTGTCCAGGCTCATTGTGCGTATGAAATAGTGGGAGCTTTCATTGAGGGTAGGCTATGCATTTACTGAATACTAACACTGATTATCCAGAATTGGAATTTCTTTTTTACAATTAATTAGTAAAGGGGATATTGCATGTTTTGCCAATTTACAGCTGATTAGAATATGAAAAGTAAACTCTATGCCCAGTAATAAGTACAGACTGTCATAAGCGTTTAACAAAAAAAATTGAATTAGATAGAAAAGGAATGCTTCCATGTTAATACCAAAAGATCAACTTGGCTGTAACACTACCTCATTCTGTCAATTTCTGAATATTGCATTCTATGTTTCTAGTGAGGATGGTATGGCATGGAATAATTTCCACTTGTTGGAAAAACCCAAATTTTTCTAACATTGATATATTATTTTGGTGAGGCAAAAATATTTAAGCCACATGCTTTCTGCGATTTTTTTTGGTAGAATGAACAGACAATAAAATTGTCATCTGAACGTTATGTAAATGGAGAAATACCGCAGAAAGACACAGAACTGGGGAATTTGGAAGGCCCTGTCCACAAATCATGAAAAGCTAGCATCCAAGTTCAGCAGGTAATAGGGAAGGCAATGGAATGTTGGCCTTTATTTCAAAGGGAATGGAACATAAGAGTAGGGAGATTTTGCTAAAACTATACAAGACACCAGTCAGACTTCAGCTGGAATATTGTGAACAGTTTTGGATCCCTTTCTAAGGAAAGATATACTGGCATTGCAGGAAATCCAGAGAAGGTTCACTAGGCAGATACTAGGTATTGGAGGGACTGTTTTCTGAGGGAAAGTTGAGTAGTTTGGGCCTGTATTCATGGAACATAGAAGCATGTGAAGTGACCTTATTGAAATGTTCTTAGACACTAAACAGAGTAGATGCCAAATGATTTGTTTCCTCTTATGGGAGAGTCTAGGACCAGAAGACACAATCTCAGAATAAGAGGTCACACATATATGATAGAGATGAAGAGAAATTTCTTCTCTCAGAGGATTGTGAATCTGTGGAATGCTTTTCCACAGTGGGCTGTTGAGGGTGGTCATTGAGTAAATTAAAGGCTGAGAAAAACAGATTTTTCATCAGGGAGGGAATTAAGAATTATGGAAAAAGACAGGAAAGTGGAGTTAATGATTAATCAGATCAGCCATGATCTCATTGAACGATGCAGCAGGCTTGATGGGCTGAATAACCTGCTTCTGCTCCTAATTCTTATGGACACTAAAACAGATCTTATATTCCCTCTTCATAAAGGCTATTGGAAAAATGAAAATTTAGTTTGTTTCTACACAGCAGTCAGAAAAATCTGTCAAGTTTAGATTTTCCAATGGCCGTCCCTTTTTCATTGGCAAGAATAGGATCTGCCAGAAGTGGAGGTGAAACTTCTGAAACTGGAGGAAAGAGACTCACCAGACTTTTTGAAAAGTCTCCTGAGTTGTCTCAGGCTGGTGGAAATTCAGGACCGTGTCTTGAGATGATGTCATTAATTACAGTATATAGACTATAAACTGGAGCAGCTAATAAATATTTGGAGCCAAGTTAATGGTACGTTTGGAAAGAGAAACCATTACTGGAGATACTCTGACTACAAGCAAATGGGTAACAGAGGAACCAAACAATGCTGTCTTACTCAGCTGTACAATCCAGGACAGACTTTGTGATAAGATAATGTAGTTGTCTGCGCCAAACTGGTACAGGAACAAAAACATGTTTCAATGTGCTTTGCAACCAATTAAGTACTTTTTAAGTGTTGTCACTGTGTTATAAGCATGAAAACTTGACAAATATTTCTGGAGATAGTCCTTCGAGGCTGCTCTACCATCTACTAAGATCATGGCTGATCCTCAAACTCAACTCCACTTTTTGACCCAGTTTTTCCACCTGATCCACATATCCCTTGATTTTCTTGGAGTCCAAAAATCTGTTAATCTCTGTCTTAAATATGCCTGCAACCCTTTGGGTTGCATTCTTTTAAGTGAAGCAGTTTCTCGTCATCTCAGTTCAAAATAGCAATCTCCATATCCTGAGACACTGCTGCCCAAACAGGCAAAGAAACCTCTCAGCATCGAATATAAAACAAAGAACTTCAGACACTAGAAATCTGAAGCAAAAACAGAAATTGTTGGAGAAACTCAGCAGGTCTGGCAGCATCTGTGGAGAGAAAGCCGAGTCAACATTTTGAGCTCAATCACCCTTCTTTGTCTTACAATCTACTTTGTTAAACTTCTCAGAATGTTTCAAATAGGTAATGCCATATGCTCTAAATTAAAAAAAAATCTATTCAACCTACCCTTATAGGACCAGACTCTCAACCCAGGAATGCGTCTAGTTAATGTTTGTTGTACCTCTGCTAAGCCAAGTATGTCCTTTCTTAGGTATAGAGATCAAACTGTATACTACTCTTCCATTCCAGCCGTTTTTCAATTAAGATTTCAATTCAAGGAAAACTCCAAGGCTTTTTACATGTACGTGAGGAATAAGAGAATGACCAGGGAAAGGGTAGGGCCGATCAAGGATTGTAAAGGGAATTTGTGCACGGAGCCTAAAGAGATAGGAAAGGTCTTTAATGAATACTTTTCTTCGGTATTCACAACTGAGAAGGACCTATTTGTAGAGGAGGACAGTGTGAAACAGGCTGGTAGGCTAGAGGAGGTCGATGTTAGTAAGGAAGATGTACTAGGAATTTTGAGGAACTTGAAGATAGATAAGTCCCCCAGGCCTGATGGGATTTATCCAAGGATTCTATGGGAAGTGAGGGAAAAGATCGCAGGGCCTTTGGCAATGATCTTTTCGTCCTCACTGTCCACGGGTATAGCGCTGGAAGATTGCAGAGGCAAACGTCATTCCCTTGTTCAAAAAAGGGAATAGGGATAAGCCCGGAAATTACAGGCCAGTTAGTTTTATGTCAGTGGTGGGCAAATTATTGGAAAGGGCTCTGAGAGATGGGATTTATGATCACTTGGATAGGCATACTTTGATTCGTGATAGTCAGCATGGATTTGTGAGGGGTAGATCATGCCTCACAAACCTTATTGAATTCTTTGAAGAGGTGACCAAACATGTGGATGAAGTATACATGGATTTAAGTAAGGCGTTTGATAAGGTTCCCGGTAGGCTCATGCAGAAAGTAAGGAGGCATGGGATAAGGGGAAATGTGGCAGATTCGATTCAGAATTGGCTGACCCTTAGAAGACAAAGAGTGGTAGTGGACGGAAAATATTCAACATGGTGCTCAGTTACGAGTGGTGTACCACAAGAATCTGTTCTGGGTCCTCTTTTATTTGTGATTTTTGTAAATGATTTGGATGTAGGAGTGGAAGGGTGGATTAGTAAGTTTGCAGACAATACAAAGGTGGGTCGAGTTATGGATAGTGTGGAGGGCTGTTCTAGGTTACAAAGGGACATTGATAGGATGCAGAGCTGGACTGAGAAGTGGCAGATGGACTTTAACCCTGAAAACTGTGAGGTGATTCATTTTGGAAGGACAAACTTGAAAACAGAATACAGGGTTAATGGAAAGATTCTTGGCAGTGTGGAGGAGTAGAGGGATCTTGGGGTTCATGTCCGCAGTTCTCCGAAAGCTGCCACCCAGGTGGATAGAATTGTTAAGCAGGCCTATGGTGTGTTAGCTTTCATTAATAGAGGGATTGAGTTCAAGAGCCGTGAAGTTATGCTCCAGCTATACAAAACCCTGGTTTGGCCACATCTGGAGTATTGCGTCCAGTTCTGGTCGCCTCATTACAGGAAAGATGTGGAAGCTTTGGAAAAGGTGCAGCGGAGATTTACCAGGATGTTGCCTGGAATGGAGGGAAGGTCTTACGAGGAAAGGTTGAGAGAGCTAGGGCTTTTCTCTTTAGAACGACGAAGGATGAGAGGTGACTTGATAGAGGTGTACAAAATGATCAGAAGTATAGATAGAGTAGACAGCCAGAGACTTTATTCTTGGGTGGAGGTAGCTATTATGAGGGGCCATAGTTTTAAGTGAGTGGAGGTAGATACAGGGTAGGTTCTTTACTCAGAGAGTGATAGGGGCATGGAATGCATTGCCGGAGAGGGTAGTGCAGTCGGCCTCATGAGGGGCATTTAAGTGGCTATTAGATAGGCATATGGATGATAGTATAAGGTAGGGGTGGAGGTTAGATAGACCTTAGGTTGAGGGTAAAAGTTTGGCATAACATCTTGGGCCGAAGGGCCTGTACTGTGCTGTACTGTTCTATGTTCTAAGAACAACAGTATAATTTGCCTTCATAATTGCTTGCTAGATCTGAATGTTAAATTTCTGCATGTCTTCTGCAAGGGCAACTCAAAGTTCTGAACATCAGTGTTTAATTGCTTCATACCATACTACTTTTATTCATTCAAGGAGTGTGAGCATTGCTTGAGAGGCCAGCATTTGTTGCTTGTCCCTAATTGCTCTGCTCTCCCTGCTAGAGGGAGTAAGCTTCATATTTTCCTACATTATGCTCCATCTGCTACTTCTTTCCCACTCGCTTATCCTATTGATATCCCTTTGCAGACTCTTTGCATCTTCTTCACTGGTTATTTTCCCACACAGCTTTGTCTTCTTAACAATCTTGGATCATATGCCTGTTCCCTTCATTCAGGACATTAACATAGATTGTAAATAGCTGAGACACCAGCAGTGATTCTTGCAACACTCCATGAAAAAAAAGCCTGCCAACCTGAAAATTATAAAAAATAAAAACTGAAAGAACTGCAGATGCTGTGAATCAGGAACAAAAACAAAGTTGCTGGAAAACCTGAAAATTATGTTTATTTCAGCTTCTTATTTCCTGTCCTTTAAACAACCATCTATCCATGTTCATAAATTACATTCAACCTCATCTGCCCTTGACTGACAAGTTAGTAGTTCACATTATCAAATGTTCTTTTTTGAAAATCACGATTCTCTTTTTGTATTGTAGGGAAATTCCAGCTGCAAGTTTGAACACGGACAGCATTTAGAAAATGTCAGATAATTTATTTTAATGAAACTTTGAGTGTTGCATCAATATTAGGATCTTTTCCATATTCCTGAAAGGGCAGGCAAAGGCTCAGTTTAAGAAAGGATCAACTCTGGTTCAGTTGGTAGCACTCTTGCCCCTTAGCCAGGAAACTGTGGGTTCAACACCCACTCACTTTGGAGCTGAACACAAAAATCAAAAAAGCTGACACTCCAGCAAGGGACTGATGAGGTGTTGCACAATTGAAGATACTGTCAACCAAATGAAACATTAAACTGATGCCCCATCTGTGCTCACGTGGACATAAAAGCTCTCTTAACATTATTTTTCATAGAAAAGCAGGGAATTTTATTTCCAGTGACCTAATCAATGCATTAACTAACAAAAAATGCATTAAAAAATCTGGTCATCATCACAATGCTGTTTATGGAAGCCTGTCGGTGGACAAAAATTCACTGCCACATTTCATAAATCACAACAGCTGGTAAATTTCAGAAAAGTAGTTAACTGACTGTAAAACACTTTGAAATGTTTGGTGGTCATGAAAACCACTACATAAATGCAAGGCTTGGCAATGTGGCAATCTCCCAGTATCGAACAAAAGTATCAGCCAAGGTTGTGTGCAAAACCTTGGAGTGGGACTTAAATACATGATCATCTTTCTCAGATGTGACAATGCCCATCATTAATATATGCTGACACTTTAAAGGTCAAGATGATCCAGAAGACATCATATACTCAGTTAATTTTGCAAATGATGCAGTCACTTCAATGAGGGTTCAGATTGTGTTTCTGGTTTCCAGAAGTTTGAAGTAATCACACCTTGACTCAAAATGATGGCGCTTCATTAAATGTATTTTTTTTTAAAACAGTTCTCCACGCAGCTGGACTGATGCATTGTTATTTGGCTACTAACTGCAGTGCATGTGACATTCTGGATATTCATTTTCATAACAATTAATGCTTCACTCTAGGAATAATATTTTACAAATATTTGTACCAGGCTCCACCACACAAAAAGAACCTAAGATTTTAGCTAGTTACCTTTCAGATTTAATGTAGTAGGGATGAAGGTATATTTGTAAAAGGCACGGGGAAGATACAAACTTAGCTATTAATACTACGGAAACATTTCCAAGGTAAACAGGTGAGTTACTCAAACTCATCGAAAGTATAAACTGTATGAATTATTTTAAATCTCATTAAAGCTTAATTTACATATATAAACTGGCAAAGTGACAGCCACCAGCAACAGCATAAAAATTAAGATTACAGGAGGCGTTCAGCTGTACATCTCTCGAACCTATTTTCATTTGGGCGATCAAGTCCCAAATGCGCAGTTTGCATTCTTCCATTGTCCTAAAATAATAAGCAGTTGGGAGCCTTTTTCAGTGTTTAGATTCACTGGACGTGTGATTTCTTTTTCTCTTTTGACAGTTGTTAACGGTTACAAAAAAAAGCACGATCCCTTGCCCTCACATGGGCAATATTGCCCTTTGTTTAAAAGGTAGAAATTCTTTTAAAAAAAAAAGGACCGCAAACGCCTCAGATGTGCTAAAATCGCCGCTCCCAGAACCATTTATATACACAAAAAAAAGCCCCTCTACACTCGTGAATTTCCGTCCATTTCCGTCTCCGTACGCGCCAAGGAAGAAAGCGATTACCGACCATTTTAATAAACAGCCGAATACAATACCAGAGGAGGAATGAATATAGTTGATGGGGCATCCATGGGGCACAGTTCAACAGCGGAAATGGTGGGGTAGGTGGGGAGGGGGGAAGGAGGCAGAAAGGGATATATTCGGTAATCTCCGGAACACGCCCGCTTTCCAAAAAGACCGAGAAAAAGAAAATTAAAAGACCGCTTTTCACGCTGGGATCGGTCTTAAAAATCGACACCACACATATACATATACACACACACAAATCTATCCCGCCATTATAACTTCACACCTGGGGAGATATAACGTTAAAAAAAATCCGGTCGTTAATTTCCGTTCATTTCCGCTGAAGAGGGCCGAAGCGGCGGAGGCGACGACAAAGACGCGCCTTTCGAAAAATAAATAAATAAATAAAGTTTTCAATGCGATCGGACATGATGTTTTTTTTTAAGAAACGCGAGTGCGAATGGTGTTGTTTGTTAGTGAGTTGTAAATAGTTTGCAGATTGCTGATGATATTTTGATTGAAGCGCGGGGGCCCCCAGCACGCGGGGAATTCCGGGTAAAGTGAATTGATATTCAAAATGGCGGATGGAGCGTCCAAAGATGAAAAGCCAGGTAATGGCTCTAATTTTACATATTCATATTTCCATTTAGCATAATTTATTTTGCCTTATTACTGTATTTGATTGCGGGGCCAGCAAAAAAGAAAACTTTAATGTATCACTTTCTCGTATAAGCACAGTCGGATCAGTCGTTTTGACGAAGGCGATTCCACCGAGGAATTTTTAAAAAAAAATTGAAAAAGGAAGGGAAGAAAAAAAAAGAACAAATAAAGAGAAAGTGAAAGGCAGGGGGGAGGATAGTTTTGACTAAAAAATTATGCAAAGTAAGGCGCGGCGTTTTACATTTTCTACTGTTTTTATCGATGCAAAAACATTCTATGCTAATTTGGGATCAAATATTAACCTCCGGTTTATTCAAGGGGGATAACATAATAGAAAATGTTACGGAGGGTTTTGTTGAGTCCGGCAAGTGCGGAACGGCTGAGAAAAGTGAACATATTAAAAATCCTTATTTCGTTTGAGCGGGATCAAAGTCTGAATGTGTAATATAGGCTGAAGAGGGTTTGTTTTTAAATCGTAGGAACGCCCCTCATGTTTAGGTTAATAGATTTAATAACTTGACGTGACAGTGGTATGTAATTTTTTTTATTATTGAGTTGGATGATCATCTTTACTTTCCCCAGTCATGAGCTGTAGTGCGCTTAGATGACGGAGCATGCAAGCAGGAATGCTTATTAAAATCTGCCCCGAGGTTTTAATGAGCAATGTAGGCCTTGACTGATTTTGTTTCGCTTTATTTTTTTAATCGCTCTTGGCATTTAGATTACTTAACGTAACATCCGCATTTATTGAAATAGAATGCCAACGAGTTGCAAAGGCGTATTCATAATTCTATTTTGATATACTCCTGGATGTTTAAATTTATAAACAAACATATCCCACTGAATACAGTAGATAGTTTGGTTGCTGTGTTTATTTAGTAAAATAATTTACTTAAAATCATTTCACTGGTGTTAATGGTTATTGTGCACTTCACTTCTGATTGTAAGGATGAAATTGGTCAACAGCACCATTTACAAGTGTACATTTTTTTATCTTGAGACAATTCACAAAAATACATTGTCCAATGTTTTAACCAGTGTTTTATGATTTTTAAATTATGAAACACCTCTATAGTTGCAGTAAAGTTATTAATCAGTGGTGTTTTGTGCAAATTTGTATTTATTGCATTTAACTCCACAGGTGATATTAAATCAAGCGTTAATTTGGATTCTCTGCTGCAACTGCTCTGTGACTTGGTTAACAAAAAATATGTTGCCATGGGAAAAAGATTTTCCCAGGTAAATTTTTATGCAGCTGAATGTCTTTTATAAACTATACCCTGAAATTTAATTTTTTTTCAAAAAAACTTATTTCTGGGTTTGATTGTAAATTAACACTCCTGATAAGTCTGTAAAGCTAAAAGCAGTATGTCAAATGTTCTTTGTAGCTACATTGTTAGAGTTGACGTTTTCATAGTTTTCAGGAAATTATTTTCTTTCACAAACTTTTTTAAAAATCTCTGTTGTCTAGACTGGGATTATACTCATTGGAATTCAGAAGGATGAGGGGAGATCTTATAGAAACATATAAGATTATGAAGGGAATAGATAAGGTGGAGGCAGGGAGGTTGTTTCCGCTAGCAGGTGAAACTAGGACTAGAGGGCATCGCCTCAAAATAAAGGGAAGCAGATGTAGGACTGAGGTCAGGAGGAACTTCTTCACCCAAAGGGTTGTGAATCTGTGGAATTTCCTGCCTAGTGAAGTGGTTGAAGCTACCTTGCTGAACGTTTTTAAGGCAAGGCTAGATAAATTTTTGAACAGTAAAAGAATTAAGGGTTATGGTGAGTGGGCGGGTAAGTCTCAAAAAGATCAGCCATGGTCTTATTAAATGGCGGGACAGGCTTGAGGGGCCAGATGGCCTACTCCTGCTCCTAGTTCTTATGTTCTTTCTGCGGGTATTGCTGGGCTCTTGCCTTTCCATGTCCACTGTTGAGTTGTTTGAGCGTCTGTAGGAAAATACATGATTCAACTACGTTGAAGTTTTCTGTTTTTTTTCCCATCTTTTTGGCTAAATCCACTATTAACATGTAGCTGAGATAACAAGGTGTAGAGCTGCTGTGTTCATACAGCTCTGCACCTTGTTATCTCAGATTCTCCAGCATCTGCAGTTCCTACTATCTCATTAACATGTAGCTGTTGTCTTTTTAATGGAACTCTGGTTCGAAGGCCAAAATCAAGTGCGAGACCAGAATAAAATTAAAAAGGTCAGTTGGAGAATGAAGCAAATCTCAAATTTACAAATTGAGGATTATACTTAGTCTGTAATTATCTCCTTTTATTTTTTACCACATTATCCTGAGAAAGTGGTGGATTTATCGCTTAGTTCTGTACCTGCTGAATAGCTTGCTGAGCTATTTTAAAAGTTTTGAGTTATCGGTGTAGTTATAGTAGGATTCCTTCACTCATGACTGGTTCCACAAATTATCACTTTTATTTAATTATGTTTCATATGTAATATTATTTCAACCTTTGGGTGGCTGATCTATTACTTTAACCACCTCACTGAATATGTTTGCTGAGTTTGGGTCCTAACAGTTGTATAATCATGGGAATGAACATTCTAGTTGTACTGTATTGTGTGTCAAATAATAGATGGTTTAGCGAGTTTCATTGGGAGGTTTATGGCACAATGGGTAGCATTTCTGTGTCTGAGCTCGTAGGTCCAGCTTTGAATCTCATTCTGGACCGTAAGGAGTTGCCCTTAACCAGTTGTTATATACTGGTAAAGTCCAAGACTCTGTGCTGAGGTACACACTAACGCTTGAGGTAATCCCCGCAGAAGTACAGAGATTATCGTCTAAGGCTTTCCAGCCATAATGTATCAAGGGGCTGGAAACTGTAGAAATGTTGGGCTGCGTGCCTTACAAAAACCTACATTTTAAAACAAGGATATTGATAATGTTTTGAGCCACATTTGAATGTAATGGTGTATAAAGGAAAATTTTGCCTTTTTTTTGTACTTCCTGTAATTTCTAATTTGCTGTTTTCACCCTCTGACTGTATACCTGACATGGAGTGCAATTTGTAAATTTAAAAGTTGATTACAAATTGTATTGAATAGAACATGCAGTATGGAACAAGTATGAATATTATTGCAGAAATTGTAAGATTCAAATTGAAATTTTTCTGTAATCTGTCTTACAAATGCATTCAATTTTTTTCTTGGAAATAAAAATCTAATCCAGAACTTGATGTCTATGAAAGGTCTATTTAAAATGTGGCCAAACTGGTTAAATGGTAGTTCTGATCTCTGTCTCTCTGTGTCTCTCTCTCACTGTAACATTGTATTCTGCACTCTGTTCTGCTACCTGATGCACTTCGTATGGTATGATCTGCCTGTATAGCACGCAAAGCAACACTTTTTACTGTATCTTGGTACGTGACAACAATAAACCAATCAATCGAATATCAACCTGCAAATCCTTTTGACAAATGTCAATGGCAGACAGTAAGAGCAGAGATCGCAAGAGAACTGCAAATGCTGGAGTCAGAGACAACACAGTATGGAGCTGGAGGAACACGGGCCAGGCAGCATCAGAGGAGCAGGAAAGTTGACGTTTTGGGTTAGGACCCTTCTTTAGAAATTGGTAGTGATGAAAGAACTTTGGAGCCTCTACCATTTCCTATCTTTTAGCTTCAGGCTACAGCATGTGTATAAAAATGCATAATGCCACTGTAGCTTGGACTCTGAGTGAAATATTACCAATAGTGAGATTTGATTTTTCTGAGGTACAATGACTGTGTACAACTGTGTGTTTGGAGTTTTTAGAAGGAATGCAAGAAAATTTGGAAGAGCAACGAGTATTGATAAAATGGAGAGGAAGCAAAGTTGCTGCAAGGAGAGATGAAGGCTATGGGATTTTACTTTGTCCCGCTTAGCTTGATTATCAGAATCGATAAAGTTAGATGGCTGGAAGGAGAGAGTCTATCCATCATAGTTCATTTAAATTTTACTTTTTGACATCTTACTGATTCAAGTCATGCACTTAATTTCATTCTTTGCAACTTGTACTCATTGAGTTATGGTGCCCTTTTTTCACGAGTTTAAGGATGTTTTCAAAGGCAAGAAAAAAATTTGAAATAAAAGTACTTAATTCATGTGACAAATACTGATATTTAAGAATGTATGTACTTGTCAACACCTCCTGGGTGTGTGCAGTATACATTTGAATTTGTGCTTTTTTTTTGGCTCCTAGTTTCAGTATTCATTGAACTGAGGCAATCAGTCCAATTAGTTCCTTCAATTTTTATTCTTGTCTTTTTTTTTCTATAAATTTGTCTCAGAACAGTATGGTTCTTTACATATGTTTGCTATTGGCAGAAATACTGTAGTTTTAAGACTCCGCCTCTTGGAGTTGAGGCATATTTTAAAATGTACTACGTCTAAAATAAGTACTGTTTGGCTTGATATGGTAGCGGCTTATAATGTCTAAAGTGGATAATTTTGTCAAGTATTACCTGGAGTAGCTCCTGTTTAAAAAAAAGAAATTGTTGGAGAAACTCAGCAGGTCTGGCAGCATCTGTGGGAAGAAAGCAGAGTTGGTGAGGTTGTTGACTTGCTTGAGGAGCTGGCTTGTTCTCATTTTGAAGCCGAAGTGGGGTGGAAGGGGAGAGGTAAGTGGATAGATGGAGATGCAGCCCAGAGGGAGGAATATGAAAGGGTTGGGTAAATGAGATTATAGATGGCAGACCAGGACAGAAGAAAAGCTGAATCAGTGATAATAAGAGCTAAAAGTGAGAAAATATGTCAGCTATGCTGAATGCAACCTATATCATGTGATACAAAAAAAAATTGCTGGAAAAGCTCAGCAGATCTGGCAGTGTCTGTGGAGGGAAATTAGAGTAAGTGTTTCATGTCCAGTGATCCATTCTGAGGAATGGCCACTGGACCTGAAACGATAACTTTTCTTTCTCTCCACGGATGCTGCCAGACCTGCTGAGCTTTTACAGCATTTTCCTTTTAAGACCATAAGACATAGGAGCAGAAATTAGGCCATTCATCCCATTGAGTCTGCTCTGCCATTCAGTCATGGCTGGTAAGTTTCTCAACCCAATTGTCCTGCTTTCTCCCTGTAACCCTTGATCCCATTGACAATCAAGAACCTATCTATCTCCTTTTTAAGTATATTCAATGACCTGGCCTCCCCAGCCTTCTGTGGCAGTGAATTCCATAGACTCACCACTCTCTGGCTGAAGAAGTTTCTCCTTATCTCCGTTCTAAAAGGTCTTCCCTTTACTCTAAGGCTGTGCCCTTGGGTCCTAGTCTCTCCTACCAATGGAAATCTCTTCCCAACATCCATTCTGTCCAGGTCATTCAGTATTCTATAAGTTTCAATTAGATCCTCCCTCATCCTTCTAAACTCCATCGAGTATAGACCCAGAGTCCTCAAACATTCCTCATATGTAAAGCTTTTCAAACCTGGGACCATTCTTGTGAACCTCCTCTGAACCCGCTCCAGGGTCAGTACATCCTTCCTGAGATATGGGGCCCAAAACCGCGCACAATACTCCAAATGTGGCCTGACCAGAGCCTTATAGAGCCTCAGAAGTAAATCCCTGCTTTTATATTCAAGTCCTCTCAAAATAAATGCCAACATTGCATTTGCCTTCCTAACGACTGACTCAACCTGCAAGTTTACCTTGAGAGAATCCTGGACTAGAACTCCCACGTCTGTTTGCACTTCAGACTTCTGAATTTTCTCCCCATTTAGAAAATAGTCCATGCTTTTATTCTTCTTACCAAAGTGCATGACCTCACACTTTCCCACCTGCCACTTCTTTCCCACTGTCCTAACCTGTCCCTCCACCTATTTTTGTATCATCTGCAAACTTAGCCAGAATGCCCTCAGTTCTTTTGTCTGGATCATTAACATATAAAGTGAAAAGTTGTGGTCCCATCACTGACCCTTGTGGCACACCACTTGCCACTGGCTGCCATCCTGAGAAAGACAATTTTAACCCCACTCTCTGCTTTCTGCCAGTCAGCTAATCTTTTATCCATACTAGTACCTTGCCTCTAACACCATGGGCCCTTCTCTTACTCAGCAGCCACCTGTGCGGCACCTTGTCAAAGGCCTTCTTGAAGTCCAGGTAGATCACATCTATTAGCTCTCCTTGGTTTAACCTGCTTGTTATTTCCTCAAAGAATTCTAACAGATTTGTCAGGAACGACCTCCCCTTGGTGAAGCCGTGCTGACTTTGCCCTCTTTTACCATGTGCACTTCCAAGTATTCAGAAATCTCAGCCTTCACGATGGACTTTAAAATCTTGTCCCCGACCGAGGTTAGGCTAATCGACCTGTAATTTTCAGTCTTTTGCCTGACTCTCTTTTTAAACAGGGGTGTCATGCTAGTGATTTTCCAGTCCTCTCGGACCCTCCCTGACTCTAGCGATTCCTGAAAGATCACCACTAACATTTCCTCTACCTCTTCAGCTATCTCATTAAGAATTCTCGGCTGTAGTCCATCTGGTCCTAGTGATTTATCCACCTTCAGGCCAATTAGTTTTTCTAGCACCTTCTCCTTTGTGATGGCCACCATCTCAGCTCTACCCCGACTCTCGAATTTTTGGGTTATTACTCGTGTCTTCCACTGTCAACACTGATGCGAAGTAATTATTCAGTTCCTCGCCCATTTCCTTATTCCCCACTACTATCTCTCCAGTGTTATTTTCCAGCGGTCCAATGTCCATTTTTGCCTGTCTTTTGCCCTTTATGTATCTAAAGAAATGCTTACAGTCCTCCTTTATATTACGGCTAGCTTACCCTCATACTTAATCTTCTCCCTCCTTATTTCTTTATTGTTGCCCTCTGTTGGTTTTTGTTAGCTTTCCAATCCTCTGTTCGCCACTGCCCTTTGCCACATTATATGCTTTCTCTTTTGCTTTTATGCTATCCTTGACTTTCCTAGTTGGTTGCCTCATTGCCCCTGTACCATGCTTCTTTTTCCTAGGGATGATTTTTTGCTGTGTCTCCTGAATTACTCCTATAAACTCCTGCCATTGCTGTTCCACTGTTCTTCCTGCTAGGCTCCTCTTCCAGTCAATTCTGCCCTGCTGCTCCCTCATGCCTCTGTAGTTGCCTTTATTCAGCTGTAATACCATTACCTCTGATTCTATCTTCCCCCTCTTAAATTGCAGAGTAAATTCAATCATATTATGATCACTGCCTGCAAAGGGTTCCTTCACCTTAAGCTCCCTTATCAAGACTGCCTTATTGTACAACACCAAATCCAGTGTTGCCTGTTCCCTAGTGGGCTCCACCGCAAGCTGCTCCAAAAAGCCATTTTGTAAACATTCCATAAATTCCTTTTTTTTTCCTGCAATCCACTATCAACCTGATCTTCCCAGTCCACTTACATATTGAAATCCCCCATGATTCTTTTTCTGAATCCAGCATCTGAAGTTCTTTTCGGTTTGTATTGACCATATAATGTGATAATGGACTTAGGAGTATGTGGGAATAGGTGACTATTAAAAGCAACACCTGTCATGACAGGACCAGGTGTGGGCTGGGTTTAAAAAAAGTGGAAGGTTGGAATCAGGCTCTAAAGTTATTGAATTTGATTTGAGTCCTGGAGGCTGGAGGGTCCACAGGCGGAAAATGAGACGTTGTTCTTTGAGCTTATGCTGCGGGTTGCTGGAACATTGCAGCAAGCCTGCGACAAAAATGTTGGCTAGAAGGTGGGTGTGATTACAGTGTGACAATAAGCAGTTGGGAAAATTGATTTATTGTCATGTGTACTGATGTACAGTGAAAAGCTTTGTTTATGAGCAGTACAGGCAGACTACAGTAAGCAAGGATGTACAGATCAGAGGTTGTAAAAGGACATAGACAGGCATACAGGTCACATTGCACAGGGTGTGCGTTAGGCAAGGTCAACATTAGCAAGATCAGTATTATTTGATGCTAGAGAGTCCATTCATCAGTCTAATAGCGGCTGGAAAGAAACTTTTCCTGAACCTGCTGGTGCGTGTGTTCAGGCTTCTGTGTGTTCGCTGTGTTCACCGTGGGTGGCACGGTGGTTAGCACTGCTGCCTCCGCGCCAGGGACCCGGGTTCGAGTCCAGCCTCTGGCGTCTGTCTGTGTGGAATTTGCATGTTCTCCCTGTGTCTGCGTGGGTTTCCTCCGGTTTCCTCCCACAGTCCAAAGATGTACAAGTTAGGTGGATTGGCCATGCTAAATTACCCATAGTGTTCAGGGAGGTGTAGATTAGGTGGGTTATGGGGGGATGGGTCTGGGTGGGATGCTCTGAGGTTTGGTGTGGACTTGTTGGGCTGAAGGGCCTGCTTCCACACTGTAGGGATTCTATGATTCTATCTTCTGCCTGACGGAAGAGGTTGTAGAATATCATTATTGAGGTACGATGGATCTTTGAAGATGATAGAACAAAAGAGAAGTACACCACGGGAACAGGCCCTTTGGCCCCCAAGCCTGTGCCAATCATCATGCCCTAACTAAACAAAAAACAAACCTCTGCCCTTATTTGGTCTGTATCCCTCTATTCCTCCCTATTAATGTAACCATCCAGATGCCTCTTAAATGTTGCCAACGTGCCTTCTTCCACCACCTTTTGCAGTGTGTTCCAGGCTCCTACCTCTCTGAGTGAAAATGTCCCTTGCACATCACCGTTAAACATTCCCCTTCTCACCTTGAACCTGTGCCCCCTTCAACCCTGGGAAAAAGCCTCTGACTATCCACCCTATCTATGCCTGTCATAATTTTGTAGATCTCTATTAGGTCTCCTCTCAGACGCCGTCTTCCCAGTGAAAACAATCCTAGTCTTTTTAAGCTTTCCTCATTGCCAATGCCCTCGAGACCAGGCAACATCCTAGTGAACCTTCTCTCTCCAAAGCTTCCACATCCTTCTGGTAGTGTGGCGACTAAACCTGCATACAATACTCCAAATGCGGCCTAACAAGGGTGTAGTGTAGCTGCAGCATAGTTCGCCAACTCTTGTATTCCATGCCTTGGCTGATGAAATCAAGCGTGTCATATGCCTTCTTAATTACCTTGGCCACCTGTGTTCCCACCTTTAGTGAATTGTGGACCTGCATGCCTAGATCCATGTGTATGTTAAAGTTCCTAAGGGTTTTGCCATTTACAGTATAATTCGCACCTAAATTTGATCCTCCAAAATACATCGTCTCACATTTATATGATTAAACTCCATCTGCCATTTCTGTGCCCAAGTCATCCATCTATCTATCCTTTCACAATCGTCATCACTATCAGCAACTCCACCTATCTTTGTGTCATCTGCAAACTTACTAATCAGACCATCTACGTTTTCCTCCAGATCACATATATACTACAAACAAGAGGACCTAAGGCTAACCCCTGTGGAACACCACTAGTTGCCTATCTCCACTCTGAAAAACACCCTTCCACCGCTACCCTCCGTCATTTGTGACCAAGCCAGTTTTGCATCCATCTAGCCAGCCCACCCCGAATCCGATGTGATTTTAGTTTTTGTACCAATTTGCCATGTGGGACTTTGTAAAATACCTTACTAAAATCCACATAA
Source organism: Rhincodon typus (assembly GCF_021869965.1). Classification (NCBI taxonomy): domain Eukaryota; kingdom Metazoa; phylum Chordata; class Chondrichthyes; order Orectolobiformes; family Rhincodontidae; genus Rhincodon; species Rhincodon typus. Next base: position 1,245 of record NW_025967581.1, on the reverse strand, counting down.
ACTACATCCACAGCCCCTCCCTCATCAATTATCTTTGTCACCTCTTCAAAAAATGCAATCAGGTTAGTGAGACACGATCTTCCCCATACAAAACCATGCTGTCTGTCACTATTAGTCCATTTTCTTCCAAATGTGCATATATCTTGTCCCTCAGTATCTTCTCCAAGAGCTTCCCCACCACGATGTCAGTCTCATCGGCCTGTAATTTCCTGGATTATCCCTGCTTCCTTTCTTAAACAAGGGAACGAAATTGGCTAATCTCCAGTCATCTCGAACCCTGACTGTGGTCAAAGAGGATGTGAAGATATCTGCTAATGCTCCAGCTATTTCTTCCCTTGCCTCTTGCAGTAATCTGGGATAGATCCCATCTGGCCCTGGGGACCTGTCTACTGTAATGCAGTTTAGGACACCTAAAATCTTCCTCCTTCAATATATTGAAGTTCTCTAGAGTACTTACACCCTCATCGCTGACCACAGCATCAGTCATGACCTTCTCCTTGGTGAATCCCGATACGAAGTACTCATTAGGGATCTCTCCCATTTCTTGTGGCTCCATGAATAACTTCCCTTCTTTGTCCTTGAGTGGACCTACTCTTTCTCTTGCTACTCTCCTAGTATATGCATTAAAAGCTTTGGGATTCTCCTTGACCCTGTTTGCTAAAGATATTTCATGGCCCATTTTAGCTTTCCTAATTCTGCATTTAAGTGCCTCTACGCGGCAGCGAGCCAGGTAAATGGAGTCCATGGATGGAAGGTTGGCTGTCGTGTTGGTTTGGGCTGTGCACAAGGGTCCTTCTGGACATGCCAAATTTCCTGAGCCACCTGAGGAAGAACAGGTGTTGTTATGCCTTCTTGACCATTGCATCTATGTGGGAAGTCTAGGATAGGTTGTTGATTATTGTTGCTCCGAGGAACTTGATGCTTTCCACCCTGTCAACCTCAGTTCTGTTGAGGTAGATGGGAGCATGTTCTCCTCCTTTCTTTCTGAAGTCAATGATCAGTTCTTTAGTTTTGCCGACATTGAGAGAGAGGTTGTTCTCATTACAACACATCACTAAGCCTCCTCTCTCCCTTCTGAATTTTGACTAGTTGTTGTTTGCTATCTGTCCTACTACAGTGGTGTCGTCAGTGAACTTGTCAATGCCATTCATTTGGAATTTGGCAACGCAGTTTTAGGTACAGTAGGGGGCTCAAGATCCGTCCTTGCGGGGGCTCCAGTGTTGCGTGTTATTGTAGAGGAGGTAC
>NW_025967580.1:0-25000 GCF_021869965.1 Rhincodon typus | reverse complement strand
GTGGAGCTGAAGGAACACAGCAGGCCAGGCAGCATCACAGGAGCAGGCAAGTTGACGTTTCGGGTCAGGACTCTTCTTCAGAAGTTTTCAGCTCCACACTGTGTTATCTCTGACTCCAGCATCGACAGTTCTTACTATTTCTGAGTGAGTTATAAGCCCACTGTAAAGCCCATTTCTGAAGAAGGGTCCCGACTCGAAACGTCAACTTTCCTGCTCCTGTGATGCTGCCTGGCCTGCTGTGTTCCTCGAGCTCCACACTGTGTTATCTCTGACTCCAGCATCGGCAGTTCTTACTATCTCTTTGTAATTCTCCAGTATTCTGGCACCTGCCCCAGTCCAGGGAAGACTGAAAGAATACGGCCAGTGCCCCTGTAATTTCTACCCTCACTTCCCATGACATGATGGAGCGTTCCTTTCCATTACTAATTAATGGTCCGCAGAGATTGGGAATAAAAAGCACCTAAATGACCATGACCTTTACTGTTGCCGACCACCCATCATCATCCGACACAATTTCAACCTTCCTCCTTCCCAGTGGTAAGGTCCACAGCCTTCCCAAGTATTTTTTTTCCTCCCATCTTCGCTTCTGATTTTAAAAACATGGACTTCCATTGGAAGCAGTCCTTGCTAATGGGCGAAGTATTCCCGTGGGCCTCCAGTGTAAAGCTTCTGGCCTAAAGGATGTTACCATTATATTACAAAACTTCCTAATTTTCGTAACTATTAATAACACAGGAACAATCCGTTCAAGGAAACAGAAGTGAAAGCGTCTAGGCACCATGGGAGTTCTCTTCATTTAATGCTCTTATTTCCAAAAACATTCATTAAAGTGTAATTTTACTTAGACGATTAACAGAACTGTTCCTCTTTGAACAATATCCGCACAGGGTAAGGACACCGCGCAGGTGAAGTGCACGGCCCAGAGCAGTGTGTTCTAGGATTTGTAGTTCGATATCTGCCGCTTAATTAGATTTGAGACTGAAGAGGAACTACAACACCCAGGAGTCAATGCGCTTACACCATGCCAGGTCACGTGTTCCGGCGTGTTGCGTAGGACCAAAGCTGTGGGTGAGGGATTACGCAAAGGTGGAAATCGAACAAAATTTGATTTAAGGCTAGAACAAACAGGCAACTCAATATAATTTCAGATGAAAATGTCTGAATTAACTGTGCCTACATCACTGGGGACGGTGCCTGCTGGTCAGGCTGAGGGGAAGAAGCCTTTGAAACCATGCTGTGCATGTCCTGAGACCAAGAAAGTCAGGGATGCCTGGTAATGGGAAACTTTTTCGATCTCTATTTATATCTTTACATCGTTGTCGTTGTGAGTCGGTCCTGAGTTCGCGCACTTTCTGGGTACATGCCCTTAGGTCTGGTTTGAAACCGCAGCTGAATAAATCGTGCTCCTGCCTGATCATTCATGCCCCCAATGATATTTGATCCAGCTAATCATCTCAGTGATAAATTGTATTAATGAGCGCGATGGCGTCTGTTAGAAGGCGTAGGAAATGTCTGTTTTTGTAGTGGCACGCTTTGAAGCTTATCGCTGAAGTGTGGACGGCTCGAGTCTGAGCAACAACTTCCCAATTATGTCCTCATCAACTTCACAGCGAGATTATCACATTAACCATTACTTCTGCGTATTACGCGCCGTTTACGTGATGCTCCTGGATTTCCCATTGTATCGCTTGTCAGGTTAAACGAAGGAGTATATGTCGAGGGCTAGGTCTTTAGGGAACAAATTGAACATTTTCAACAAAATAAGTTTATCTCCCCACTACACGTGCAGTTAGGCCTATGTGTTTTATTCAAGACACCGAGTTTGAGGTTAAGAAAAATACTTAGACGAGGTGAGCGAGTGAGGTGGTAGGAAGAGAGGTGAATTAGTATCTGGTGAGAAAGAAAGAGAATGTCTAAAATAGGCCTGTTAAAGTGCCAAACTAGTTTAGTGTCTTGGGAGCCAAAGCCCATAATGACTTATTGGAGTTGGGAAGTTGTGTTGGACCACTGGAGTCATGGTCAAGATGAGGATGTGAGACTAAACGACCTGGCCCTAAGTGAAGATTTTCTGTCGGGATGTGTGTGTCCCAGGATCCAAGTTCAATGAAAAGGACTGAAATGATCAGTATATGATTGCAACTGAGGGAGCTTTTTTTCAATATCAGAAATCATTTCTAAGGCTATTGTGTGACCTTCCTGGTGATGTCCATCTGGAGGGGCAGTGGCATCCTGGTAATGCAATTGAACCAGGAACTCAGAACCCCAGGCTGATGTTCTGGGTTTATGGGTTCCAACTCTTGTCAATGGTGAAATTTGGAAGCAAGGAAAGAGATTGCTGGGACCCTTGCTGAAATATTTGTATCATTGATAACCACAGGTGGGGTGCCACAAGACTAGAGGTTGGCTAATGTTGTGCCACTATTTAAGAACGGTGGTAAGGAAATGCCAGGGAACTTTAGACCAGTGAGCCTGACATCAGTGATGGGCAAGTTGTTGGGGGAAGGGGGGAGGAGAGTCCTGAGGGACAGGATTTTACATGTATTGGAAAGGCAAGGACTGACTACGAATAGTCAACATGGCTTTGTGTGTGGGAAATCATGTCTCGTTAATTTGATTGAGTTTTTTGAAGAAATAACAAAGAGAATTGATGGGGGCAGAGTGGTGAAGGTGATCTATATGGACTTCAGTAAAGCGTTTGACAAGGTTGCTCATGGTAGACTGGTTAGCAAGGTTAAATCACGTGGAATACTGAGGGAGCTAGCGATCTGGATACAGATCTGGCTCAAAGGTAGAAGACATAAGGTGGCGGTGGAGGGTTGTTTTTCAGACTGGAGGCCTGTGACCAGTGGTGCGATACAAAGATCAGTACTGGGTCCACTGCTTTTCATCATTTATATAAATGATTTGGATGTGAACATAGGAGGTATGCTTAGTAAGTTTGCAGATGACACCAAAATTGATATGGAGGTGCTGGTGTTGGACTGGGGTGGACAAGGTCAAAAATCACATGACATCGGGTTATAGTCCAACAGGTTTATTTGAAAACACTAGCTTTCGGAGCTCTGTTCCTTCCTCAGGTGTAGTGTGGAAGAGGAGGTATACCGACACAGAATTTGTAAGCAGAAAGGCAGAATTGCTCGTCACTTCCTGTTAAATTTTAAATCTACTAGAAAGGAGACGCATGTTTCTATTGATTAAAATGTAAATCCCAGAATTTCTTTCAAGTCATTGCCCAGAGATAATTGAAGGTTTTATCAGTGTATACAATATACAAGAGGTGACATCTCCGATCAGACAATGCGTTTTAGGTGCGAGGCCTTAATTAGAAATTTGTCTGTGTTTTAACCTAGAGTCAGGCTTTTTCTTAAAACAAAATAGAATGTATCTGCAAATATAGATGAGATAAGAGAAATTTTTTATTTATAATGCATACCCAAGAGGATTTTGGATGGTCTATCATTGAGTATATTTGAGGCTGGGATAGGCTTTAGACAGTCTGCAGGACTGTGTAGTTGAAGCCCAGGATCAGCCATGTATTGTATTAAATGGCAGAGCAGGCTTGATGGATTGTATGATCAACTCCTATTCCTTACCCTTGTGTACTTGCGTAAAAGTGCTTTGAATATCCTGTGGCGGAAAAAAGCAAAGGCTTAAAATTTTTCAGAATTTACTCGGTTGGTTGTTGGCATTTGCTCTGTGGTAGTATTCCTGACTGAGTCAGAAAGTTGTGCATTTACGTGCTATTCTGGAGATATCAACTACAGTGCAGGTTTGAGTATTTTGGATGGACATTTAAACTGAGGCACTGTCTGCTTTTTCAGATGGAGTATACAATCTAAGGCTCTATCCTGTACAGTAGTTATCTCTGAACTCGTGTCACCAAAACACGAAGTGGCCAATATCACACTATCCACAAATTGTTATGAAGTGGGAAACTCAGTAGCTCATGACCATATTTCAAAAATTTTCATTGGCCAGATTGCACTTTGGGTTCCTGGTCCATGAAGTCTGCTATATTAACACACTCTATTCTATTCTTTCTTGTGTTATTCTCTTTTACTACAGGTAAACGTATTGCTGTGGGTTGTATATACATTTGGATTTTACATTCTACCAAATGTATTTTCTGAGCAAACTTTACATGACTGTCTTTGAGTTGTTGGCTAGATGGCTGGTTTGCAATACAGTGATGCCAGTAGCTTGGGTTCAGTTCCAGTTCTAGCACCAACTGAGGTTGCTATTGAAGGTCTCACCTCCTTAATCTCTCCCCTTACCTGAGGCATGGTGACCCTCAGGTTAACTCTCCACCAGTCATCTCTCTAATAAGAGAGAGCTGTCCAATGGCCCAGAGACTATGGCAAATTTCCCTTTTACTGTTTTGTTAAAAGAAAGGTCTGTATTTTCGTAATGACCTGCATGGTCCCACAATATGCAAAAGCACTTTGAATCCAATTATGTCCTTTATAATTATAGATAGTGTTGTAACAAAAGAAGCAGAGCACTCCCTTTGCACACAGCAAGCTCTCACAAACAGTAATGCAGTAATGACTGAATAATTTGTGTTTGTAATGTCAAATAAGGAATAACTCTTCGCCAGGACACCAGAAATATAATGTCTTTGGTCTGTGAAATAGTGCAGAGAGACAATTTGTATCCATCTGATAGAGCTGAGAAGATCTTGGTTTAAGGTCTCATTTGAAAAATGGCACCAATGGTAGTACAGCACTTCAGTCCTACATTGGAGTTCCAGCCTCAAATTCAATCTATACAACATAGTAGTATTAAATTTAGTGTTTTGTAATTCATTCTTGGACACCATTACATTATGTACATGTATGTTTTAGTCATTCACAAAAAGTAGGTATTCCTATATCAGCTGAGGTTACCATGGAAGACTCTCCTCTTCAAACTGCCCTTTATCTGAGGCATTGTGATCCTCAGGTTAAATCATCACCAGTTGACTGTAATGAGAGATCAGGACAATGGCAACTTTACTTTATTGCTGGTATGGTAAGCATTTATTGCTCATCTTTAATTGTCCAATAGATTATGGTAAGATGCATTCTTGAAAGGCTGTAATCTGTATGTTGGCGACGCTCCCACAGTTCTGTTAGATAGAGAGCTAGTGGATTTGATTCAGTGATAATGAAGGAACATTTTATATTTTTAAGTCAGGATGGTGTGTCAATTGGAGATAGTGGTGCTCCCATGCATCTACTGCCTGTGTTGTCCTCCTTTATAGGTTTGAGAGTTGCTGCTGTGCATTTTATAAATGGTGCCAAGATGTTTTGGTTGCTGAGTTAGTAACTGTTTAAAGTCGTGAATTTGGTGTCAAACATATGGGCTACTTTGTCCTGGATATTGCCAAGCTTTTTGAGTGTTGTTGAAGCTGCATCATCCAGTTAAGTAGAGAGTAGTCTGACTTGTAAATAGTTGTCAGGCTTATAGCAGTCAAAACATTATTCATAAATCACAGAATTCCATATCTTTAACCTGCTCATATAGCCACAGTATTTGTATGGCTGAGTCAGTTGTACTTCTGAATGGTACCCTAATCAGTGATATTGTAACAGTGATATTTAATGGTTAAGCCATTAAACTATTTTTAAATCGTCATTGTCTTAAACTTGTGTAATGCAAATATTACTTCTCATTTATGAACCTTAAGCTAAATGTATCCACATATAAAATGCATTTGCTGAGAAGTTGCAAATGAAACTCGAAATTGTGTAATCATTAACAAAAATCTTTACTTCTTCTGTTCTACGGAGGAAGTCTTAAAGCAGCTGAAGATAGTTTGCCCTAGGTCATTGTTCTGATGAATTCTTGGGTCTGAGATTAATTTCAATCTCTTGAGACCTATTAATTTCAACATTATTGGGTTCCTTGATGTCAGTCACTCAAATGTTTCCTGATGTCAAGGTCAGTCTTCTTGCCCCACCTCTGAAATTTAGCTGTTTTGTCCTTGTTTGAGTCTAAGCTGTAATGAGGTCTAAAACTGACATTGGTGGAACCTCTGAGATTGGTGAGCAAGTTCACTGTCACTTGATAACACTATTAATGACACTTTTTACCACTTTGCACATGACTGATAAAGACTGGGGTAGTTAGTTGACCAGATTAGATTTGTACTGCTTTTTGTTAACAGGATATAGCTTGGCAATGTTACATTATTTGTATGTTTGTTTGTCACTAATTTTATTTTTTCTAGTTATCAATAAAACAGATGTGTTCAGTTTTTTTTTGTTTCACCATCAAGGCTTCTTCAAGGAAATTGTTTTAAACTCCAACTGCCACTGAATTCAAAATGACGGTGTACAAAAGCCAATCAAGAGCCACTCTATAACTCACCCAGTTCAGTTCTACGAAAGGATATGAAAATCTGCCATATTATGAATTACATGAATCTGCTTAATATCTTATGGAAAATTCTTTTCTTTTTTTGTGGACATCTTCTCCCCCCTTCAGAATAGTCTATTAGTTTTTATCATGTTTTTCCCTCTGTTGCTAAAGTCTCTAACCTAGGGCATATTCATAGAGACTAATATGCCCATGATGTCACCAAAGTAAATTTTGACCAAGATAAAACCTGAAGCCCAAATTATGTGCATCATAATCTGTACATCTTGTTTTACATCTGGAGGAACCCTTGAGAAGAATACAGCAGTAATGATATTCTTAATTGGGTGCTTTGATTCTGCTTCCTCTATTGTCCTGGTTAAGTTTCATTGTTAAAATCTGAGTTTTATTTTCAATTATCTGTAGGAAAGTGTATTGAAATTAAATAATTGTACAGTGTTACAGCTGGATCTATTAGGATTTTTTTTTAGTAAATCCTCCCAAAAAGAGGCAGAAAAGGAGACTGAATTAAAGCTTCTCCATTTTGTGGTTTCTGTATTCAGCATTTAAACAATACCTTCCAGTTCCAGTAAGACTAAATCTAGAAGTGTTTGTTGTCAAGAGTAATTATGTGAAATAATTTCTCAAATAAAGAGTTAATTTTTAGAAGATCTTGATTCCATTCTGAAATGCAAATCTATCAAAAGCAGATTGGCTAGTTTTGGAATCTGAGAAATGAGGACTGTTTATCAACTTTGAATATTTGGTATTGAAAGCAGTGGAGGGATGATTTTGCTCAGTTGGCTGGACAGCTGGTTTGCAATGCAGAGTGACGCTGACAGCACGAGTTCAATTCCTGCACTGGCTGAGGTTACCATGAATGAATTTCCTTCTCAACCTCTCCCCTTTCCTCAGTTTAAACCACCACTCGTCTCTCTAGTGAGAGAGCAGCCTTGTGGTCTGGTAAGACTAGCAACTTTACTTCAGTAAAAGCAGTAAGTTTGTTGTTCATAGTGGAGATTTTATGTTTTATAATTTGAGCCAACTTACTTAACATTTGTTTTGTTTGCAGTATAATTGAGAAAGGGGAGGAGAACTGCAAAGACCTGATTGAAGCTCATAAAGAGTGTATGAGAGCATTGGGATTTAAGATTTGATGAGGCACTGTCTTTGGAAGAGTGTGGTGAGTATTAATTATCTTTTTAGCACCTTTTTACTAAGTTTTATTTTCCTTAACTCTGTAATTTAGAGATTTCTATGAATATTTAATAAAAATTGTATGCATTTGAGAATATGGGCATCCTGTTGTTATCACATTTTGGTTTAGTGTGCCATTAACCTTTTCATGAAATGATACAAGTTTAATTTAATAAGTTGAAATATTCAATAAAGATCAGTTCTTGTTATTTTAAAATTTAAATACCATTCCCCTTCCCATGTCGTTTTGTTTAAAAGCTTGATTGATTATTAATGATCTCTTAGTTATGGATCTCACAAGAGGCAATTATTCTGTCTAGGCTACTTAAAATAAACTGACTGTTCGACCTTGTCTTGTATCAGTGTGTATCCAAGCAGTTCTTTTCGGATTCAGCTAAATGTAGTTAAGAGAAGGCTCGACAACTGCAACTTGCTTAAATATGAACATTTTTTGAGTAATAATAAAAAATGAAAAAGAGAAGAAGAAAACAATAAGCCTCACGCCCTTCTATCCATCGGGGACCCCTCGATCAATGGCTGGTCTGGAGGCTGAGGTTGTTCCTGGTACTGTTTGCGATCCCAGTCCGAGGCGAAGTCCAATGACTTGGAGCAAAACTCTTTCTCTTATACAGTGTAACAAACAATTACAGAAAAACACGTTGATTGTGCCGTCTTCAGCACATACAGGAATGTTTACAGGACTCATTCAAGGTTATGCAGCTGTCGAATATCATCGCATTTAGCCCTTCAGCCCATCCTATACAATCTACCCTGATGGTATTTGATATCATATGTTACAACTGCGAATGCAGATGCAAATCAGCGACAGCTGCATAAGAATGTATAATAAGAGTATGTATCCTACACTAGAAGATTAAAACTACAATGAAAATAGCCATCACCAATGTGGACATTATAACAAAAGGGTGTATCATCAAATTAATGATCGCAGTGGCCTTCGGGGACAAAATCTTAAATATATATCCCACCCTGATGTATTGTCAAGTCCATGATGGAACCAGCAGTTGTGCCACCTGACAGGTGACCAGAATATCGTCTACGTTTTTTACCAGTCAATCTGTTTACATAATTTGCTCTAACATTCAGTATAATCCAGATTCAGGTTCTTTCGTTTGTGTTTTTTTTTAATCCTCCAGTTCCCTATCCACAGATTACTTCAACTAATAGCAGTAAAATAACATCATACATGCACTCAAAATTTCTCCAGCTCTCTTCATCTGTATCCGCCTTGAGGATACTTCTTCAATATGATTCCCTCCTTGCCAATTTTGAATGATTGTATCATTGAGTGGTAACTACCTCCATATGCAGGTATCTCCTTTGAGCTACAATACAGATGGTATCAAACAATACAGCTCTAACATCCATCAGGCTTTACCTTCAGTGTATGCTTCCCGCCTCTTTTTTTCCGGGTTTCCCTTACCACAACTCCAACACCACCTGAGTCTTAGTTCAGCCTTCTTTCACATACACTAACCATCTTAACACCTTACAATTTCACCTACTGGTTTAATCACTGGAGTGCGTGGATCATACAAACGCTCAATATGGGGTATTTGTATGTCATCGAATGGGTTCTTTCACTCAGTCTACTATTATACCTCCCAGAGTCCATATTCTTTCATTTCTGTAACATTTTGACATAATTGCCAATCGCACTTTTTTATTTTGATTGTAATTTTTCTACATCCCTTTCACAAATACTAATTTCATTATTTTAAAGTCAGTTTCTCTATGGATTTTGTGTCAGTGTCTTATTGTCTAATCTGTGTTTTCGTGCTCTTCCATGCCACACTAATCCTTTTGTCAAGTAGTTGTACGTGTCTGAGACCTGTTCTTCAGTGCATGTTTTTGTGTTGTCTCATGTTTGTTATCTCTGAAGTAACATTCACTTTCCACACTGATGTCAGTATCGCAAGACCATGTCATGCATTCTTGACTCCCACATGATCTTATTAAGTGATCTATGAGGTTTTACTTATCACTCCACGTATGGTCCCGAAGTCTCGGGTAGTGGCTCGATCACCAGTTCAATCTTTCTTCAAAAGAAAGGCAAGGACACAAACATCACCAAGAGAAAGCAATCAGTTTGGTACTCTCATCTAAACTTCCTTTTGAATAAAATGCATTTTAATCTCAATTTGCCATTTCAACTCCATTATTCTAATTTTTTTGTCCTCTGCCACCAGCCTGCACCTTTAATTTCTTTGTCTCATCTAATTTTGCAATTTTACCACCATATCTAATTCCAGAGATTTGTAGTCCATGGAACATAATCTTATAATATTTTAAAACAGAAGTCAAACATTCCTTTGATTCAAGTACAACATACTTTGTTTGTTCTTTCTCTAAGATGACCCACATTTCTTTTAAAAGTTAGTTGATAACTTATTCTAGATATCTGATATCTCTATGTAAATTTGTCCAAATTTAATATTATGTTTACTCCCTCAAAGTTACTAACCATTTTTGTATGCATTGAAACCATTGAGACTGTGTACGTGCGCTTTATCATTTCCCAGAATTCCTTTAAATTTTTAGATAACTATTCCATTTAAATTTTTGGAAGTTTTTGGAAGTACATGCTGGCCAGAAAATGAAATTCCAATCATGGTTAATTTTTGGAATTCAAATGTACCCAAGTCCAAACACAACACGGAGCCAATTCCAAAAAGTAAATTTTTACCAAGCTTTACAAACCAAATCTTTGAATCAACATTTTGCAGATTTTTGCTTTACACAATCATTGGTTTCTTAAAAGGACATAACATTAACTGTACATATCCCACGCTGATACAGGCACACAACACACTTTCAAATCGCCATGCATTTCCAAAATGCAAACTAACTTCACAGTATCCCCAGCTCTTGAGCTGCAGAGAACAAAAACACAAATTGTACAAGGTGACATTTAGCAACTAACAAACAAAGGTGCATTCAAACCAGACCACAAAGAGTTAACACTTCTACAAGGTTCAAGTGCATTTGCACAGCGCAGAAACCTGGCCTCCAGTTCTCTCTCTCTCTCTCTCTCTCTCTCTCTCTCTCTCTCTCTCTCTCTGGTTATGACTGACCCCCTCCCCCCCACCTCCATCCTTTAGGGGGTCCTAATTGTGCTACCATATTAGTTACAGACATGAATTCAAAGTCTGCCACATTCCACCCTGGAATACGGAAGGTCTCCAGAGCTTCAGGTTGCTTTTCCCTTCTCTTGCACTTTGCCTGAATCACATCCTTGTCACCAAAAATGTCTTGGATCAACGAGTGTATCCAAGCAGTTCTTTTTGGATCCAGTTAAGTGTAGTTAACAGATGGTTAGACAACAGCAATTTGCTTAAATACGAACATGTATTGAGTAATAGTAAAGACGAAGAAAGAAAGGACCATTTATTAAGTAAATAAAAAGAGAGGAAGAAAACAGTAAGCCTTGTGCCCTTCTGCTGTCGAGTATCATCAACAGGTTTTGCCCTTCAACCCATCCTGAATAGACTTTTTATGTCATTGAGGTGAGTAACAATAAGAAAAAGAAACTTGATCTTTTAGAACCAGAGCAGTTCTTTGCAGTAGTTACTTTTCAACCCTGTGGCTGCCACCTACATCCATTGTATGTTGATTTATTTTTTTCTATAAACCAGACCAGGACCTTATTTATCATCTGAGTATGCTAACAATTTTCCAATACGTCCATAAGTTTTAAAAATGCATTACATCTTTAACATTTGTGATTCTACCATTCCTGGCACTCATTTACTTAAATCCAGTAAAGGCAGAGAAATGTTCCACTGCAGCTGGAACTTTTTTGATTCTACAGAACAATTGTTTTCAGCAATCCTCCCCATTTTTTGTTACCAGGTGCTTTGGTACATTGACCCGACCAGTTTAAATGGAGTTCAATACTTCCAGGGATTTTGGGATACTTTGTTGTAGATATGATTTTTTTTGTGATTTATAGTTATTTATTTTTGCATTACACAGGTTTTGTGTCTTGGATTAAATTAATGTATGCTGTGCTGTCTGAAGTTGAATGAAGATGAGTTGTATGTGGATATATTGCTACAGAAAATAACTCTCATCAAAAGCTGGAACTAAATACTCGACTTCTGTGAGATATATTAAAAATCAATCAGATTACCAATATTGTTTCTGCCATTTCTTGTCCACAGTTATATAAAATAAGATCTATTTAAATTTGTTTGATTTATCCTTCAATAAAAGTTTGAAAATTCCACTTTGATCCTACTTCATTTTGTATAGGATTGGCAAAACTGCTATTCACCATTGTACTGTGTTTTCAAGTTGCCCTCTAAATCAATGTCATTAGCTTGTATTACAAAGTTCAAGGGCTGTATATTGTAGTACAGAAACTGGTAATGGATATTAATAAATTAGATATTTACACTGCAGGAGAGAAATTTCAATGTATTTGCTACATTATTAAGAAAACCCTAAAAGCTTCTGAAACCCACTGCATTAGTTCTAGAGTTTAAGTCTTCCTTTCCTTGCCTTGAAATTTTATCATTGCTATGGATTCTGCCTGCTATTCCATTATTTACACACCAACTGTGTACTTTCTAATAGAATAGAGCAGGATATGAATTTGATTGTTTTATTTTCCTTTAAAAATGTAATGGTGGAAACAGTCTAGCATATTTTATATTCACCTCCAGTACAATAGCAAAGTTAGTAAGAGTTGACTTTGTACCAATTACAGGCGGTGCCTTTTATAAGGAGGAGAATATCTCCAGATAAATTAACACTAAAGTACAAACTTCCAGTTCGAATACAGCAATAATGCAAATTGTATAAATGCAATATTTTTACAGCTAGGTAGTTTATGTTATCGAAAGGGAAAAAGAAAGTTGCGGAAAATGGGAAAGAGCTGAGAATAGGACCAATTTGGATTGATCTTCAAAAGACCCAGTACAAACTCAATAGAATGAATTCCTACAAGGTTTACCATGCTGTTTTTCTAAGTTGTTTTGTTTTGGCATGCTATTTAATGCTTGTCTCAAAGTAAAATGCTTTTTAAAAACTCTTTAAAGGAACATGTGAGTTGCTGGTTAGACCAGAATTTATTGCCCATTCCTATTTTGAATGTTAAAAGTTCATTCATTCATGGGATGTGGGTTTCACTGGCTAGGCCAGCAGTTCTTGTCTGGAAGCCCTTGAGAAGGTGGTGATGAACTGTCTTCAAGAGTTGCTGCAGCCCATTTGCTGTAAGAAGTCTATTAAATGGTCTCCTTTTAAAATAAAAGTTCTTTTGGGTCTGGGAGAAAAGTGTCCATAAGTGAAAGGATTGTTTCTAAATTTGTTGCAACCAACCAAGCAGATGGGTGTATATAACAAAGAAGAATCACTTCACTTCTCATCCAGGAACGAATGTTCTCTCTAAGCTGATTGGTGTGCTGACACATTGACTTTTGGTTTCTCTAGCTGTTATGCATACAGACCTGCGAGGTCCATGCAGTGACTAGAGAAGTCAGAGGGAACCTAGTGAGAGCTTAATGATTTGAGGTATCCAGTCTGGAATTGTAACGAACTGGGAAACCTCAATGAGATCTGGGTCATACCAAGTTGGGGTATTTTGCCACAGGTGAAACAAATGAATTCTAGTTAGTAAACTGACACTTTGAAATTAATTTTAAAGAGGAAAACTGCAAAGGGCTTTCTTGAGTTTGTATTGCTACTGTATAGAAATGACTGCCTTCAGTGCCAGCAAATTCCAAGCAAAATTAGGGAAAGTTACTTTCGAGAATTTAAATGTTCTGTTTGTCAAATAGCTAAGAGTTATTGAGGTACTTGGGATCAGAATTTCACACACAAGCCAGATAATCTGAAATTTTAGAAAACGTGGCCAATGCATTTAGAGGTAGAAACTGAGAACAATGAAACAAAGTAGAAGTTGAGATTGTAATTAGAGCACCAGAAATTAGACTTTCAACAAAAAGAGATGGAACAAGATAGGGAGGAAAGAGCAAGGAGAGAACAGAGTTTCAGGAAAATTGTGAGAAAAGGAGTTTGAATGAAGACAGTTTAAGCTGAATAGCAGGAATCACACTATTTTATGAAGACATTATTGGCTCAGACTTGTGTTTGGAGGCAACTTTGCTCATTTAATTTCTAAGTTTGAGGAGGTAGAGGTAGAGAAAGCTTCTGTCTTCAGACCAGGTGGCAAAACCATTAAAGTGACCAATCAAGCTTTACTCCCTATTACTGCAGCGTAAGTGGATGAGATTCACTCTTGTGTGAGGAAAGTGCCATTGATTACAAGGTAGTAAAAAGAGCTTCCTTAAGTGTGCACCAGTTATTATCAGAGGCATGTCATCAAAAACTTTGTTCTCTCAAGAAGTGGCCTGACTAAACATGACTGGAATTTGAAAGGTTTAAGCAGCTTGCTTTTGACCAGTGAGTATGGCACTTCAGGCACTTAAAAAAACTCCATGAACTAATTTTCCTTGAACAGTTTAATAACACCATATCCTTCCCAATTAGAATATGCTTTGAGGCACTGAGACTGATTAGGTCAACACAGGCAGCCACACTGGCTGGTGATTATGAGCTGATCCATAAATCTTTGTTCCTGTTCCTGGTGATCCTCAACCAACTTGAAAGGATAGAGATAGGGAGAGTGATAAGAAACTGATGGCCTGTGGAAGGAAGAAAAATATATTGGGAGCCCTCCTCAAGATAGAAAACATGGTGCTGAGATGAAAGGTGAGGCCAAGCAACCTGTCTATTAGAACTGCCAAAGATAAGGTACATCCAGGCTATCTTCTGGAGGCTATGGTAAAAACTGGTGGGATTTTTTTGGGGGCCTCTGTAGAGAATGGGAGTCAGGCAGGGGGCAAAACAGACCTGGCTATGACTCCGATTGAAACTGCAAATCCTGGTAAAAGCACTCCTGAGAGCAACAATGATGTTAAATAAATCTCTGAAAGTTACTGGGATTGTGAACTCAATAAAGGGTGACTACATTTCCCAGGGAAGATGAGCAAGCCTGTAGTGAAACTGAGGGATATTGGGGCTGGCCAACTCTATGCTTGGAAAAGAGAATGCACTAACTGCCAAAATGCTGGCTACAGATTGAAGAAGGATATATGCCCATCTTTGTTTACCTGGTGCATCTTGGGCAAGATCTTGTGTCAAGACCAGTGACTGTCATATCTAGTTTGCTTGAGGAGGATATCAACTTGCTCGTCATGAATGACTTGGTTGGATCCAAGGTAATGGCGCTCCAAATGGTCGTTGCAAAATCCGTTCAGGTCAAGGAGACCTAACAGCTGTAGGATAAAATGCCTGGCATGCCCCTGACAGTAGTCATGTGACCCATAGCCAGACAACTAAGCCATTGGAGGCTGAGTTGGCATTGAAAACAAGACCAGTTTGGTTATCCAAAATCTATCTCAGAAGTTAAGAAGACCCCAAGCAAGAAATAAATAGGAATTCCTTGGTAGCAGCCTAACAAATTGATCCATGGTTAAAAACGACACCTCAGACTGCTCCCACTGAAGTTCAGGCAGAATTAATACCTGAATGTTTTTACTGTTTGTGATTAGGCCTGTCCTAATTTGGGCCACCCTCAATGAAATGGGATATTTAATATCCAACTAAATCACTGGAACAACAAATTCAGCTTAATGTGAATACTTCATCCATAAGATAACACATCAATGCAGCAGTCCTTCAATGTAGTACTAGATAGAAGTTATACTCTAAATAAAGGGTGTCCAATTTGTTCTCAGAAGGGTATTAAATTGGAGAGGGTTCAGGAAAGAGTTACCAGGATGTTGCTCGGAATGGAGGGTTTGAGTTATAAGGAGAGGCTGGATAGGCTGGGATTTTTTCACTGGAATGTAGGAGGTTGAAGAGTGACTTTATAGAGGTTTATAAAATTATGAGGAGCATAGATAAGGTGAATACCAAAGGTCTTTTCCCTAAAGTGACAGGTTTCAAAACTGGGGGACATATTTTTAAGGTGAGAGGAGAAAGATTTAAAAGGGAGCTAAGAGGCAACTTTTTCACACAGAGAGTGGTTCTTACGTAGAATAAACTTCCAAAGGAAGTGGTAGATGCAGGTATTGTTATAACATTTAAAAGACATTTTGACAAGTATATGGATAGCATAAGTTTAGAGAGATATGGGCCAAATGCAGGCAAGTGGTACTACTTTAGTTTGGGAAACTTGGTTGGCATGGACAAGTTGAACTGAAGGGTTTGTTTTTGCACTGTATGAACCTATGACTGTATAACTCTACTGATGCAAATTGAACAGAATATTTATGTAAATGTCATAACGAATCTGTATAAGTCCATAATGTACCCAAAAACTTTTCCTTATACCAGAAATCACGGATAACCGTAGTCCAGATATTGGGCTTCAGTTCTCCAGAAGGACTTAAACACATAACATTTTGACTTGGAAGCAGAATGTTAATACTGAGCTAAACTGACATTATCTAAATTAGATACAAATATTCTTTTCTGGGGGAGGGATTCATTAGGGTACAATAATACTGTGAATTTTAAGGTAAAACTGAAAGAAGCTAAATGCTTGATTTGATTAATCATCTGATTTTTTTTGACTAGACAGTAGATAATTCTGTACACAGAGGATGTCCTATATTTTAATATGTCCTAAATCCGGAGTCAATTAATGTAGTCCCATATTGTATATTGGCTATTTTCTTCTCAATTTAATTGATTTCTATATCTCTAAGGATGTTTTATCAGTTTTAATACAGATTCTATTAACCGGCACGTTCAGACCCAAATCTTGAAGTGTTGGACTGTAAGATTTCTGAAACTGAATTCCAAAAAGTTTCATTATTTATAAACGGTATGTTAAAGTCCTGAGGTGAGACAGTCATGGTTTAGTGCAGAGAAAACCTTTTCAACCCCCACTTCTGATTGTAAGTCAAGACACATATTTAAATCACAAAAAGACATTGAATAATTTGTAATTTTGTAATCCGTAATTAGTAATATTGGTGTATAAGTGGCATAAATGCTAGGCAAACCCAATCAGAAGAATTTATTTGGAAAACAGGCATTTTGGCTTGAGTGGCATCTATCCTTTGCTGTATCATATTCACCTGTGCTCTGTACTGTGCCATCTGCTTTTTATTAAGGGCGTCAGCTTTTAATAGTATTTTCATCAAGAGTGGTTGGTTCTACCTGTACTAAGGCCAGTCAGTAGTACTGCTACAGGTCTAGATACTTCTGAGGCTACTTGGCATCTACCAATTGTAGTCATTGTTACATTTTTCTCTAGTTGAATGGCCCCTTAGACGTAAACTAGAATATCATATTGTTTGACTTATCTCTACAATTGCAGGCTTGAAATGTGAGATTAGGAACATTGGTTATTTGTGGCAAACGTGGTAACCCAACGCCTGAAGTTGACAGATGTACAGTACTACAATGTTGTTAATGTAGTACCAGAAAGCATGCATTGTTTATTAGTCTTACACCAGTTGACACTTACATGGGGGCTGTTGTGATGCAGTGCTAGGTGTTCCCACCTCTGAGCCAGGCAACCTTGGTTCAGGCCCCACTTGAACAGGTTGATTAGGGAAATATCTGGATATTTACATGCAACTTTCTCCATTCAACTCTAGTCTGGCAGCCAGTAATCCAATGAATCGTGTAGGAAAGCTGCTGATTCTAAATCTCATGACAGGCACTATGTAAAACAAAATAATCCTTGCAATACTGAAATATAGAACCCAGATTACCAGAAGGTTTCAGTAAGAACTGTGCCCTTTTTCTCTATGTCTGCATGATAAAGCTTCCAGGTTCTTGAACAGAATATGGAGTCAAGTGCTAAAAATCTTTAAAAATTGATAAGCATGACAGGCTTGAAACAGTTGGCAGTCAAGAGTCTAAGCCTGTGATGGCCATGAACAGATCAAACTGAGACAAAATAAAGGAATCTAAGAATCTTATAAGGAGTCTGAGTAACAAGAGCTGTGATGAAATGTGTGGCCGAATCAGACGAGAAGTCTGGCAAGGCCGATCTTGACATCAGGAGCTTCTTGCTCCATCTTTTATGCTTTTGACAAACAATGTAGATTCTTGCTAGGCAGCAGTGTGTTGCCAATTAAAAGAGCACAACCACTTGTTAAATGCTTTGCTACCAAGCAGTTAATATTCATCTTTCCATCTTATCAAACGTACCGAATAAGCTAGACATTGTGAAACCAGAATGAGTTTCTAGCAGATTCAGCTTGCAACTTGTGGCTTACAACCAAACCACATCTTGGAACATAATGCAAGGGCACCAGCTGCATGCACCCCTCTTGCATGGACATTGGCACTTGGCATTTTCCAATCCCTTACGATCATCATGGTAAGCCACTTAGGAAACACAGACTCACATTGTGGAGGAACCAGCCACTGAAATTGAAGGACTGCAGCAGAGATACTTTGGCATGCACAGACAGGCACTCAACCTCATGGATTGGACCAGACTACACCTCAGGGTTGTTTGCTTGCTTTCATAGCTCTCACATACTTAGTACTTACCTCCAAGCTTACTGTATTCCTGCCTTGCACTACCTTGCCTGTTAGTGCATTGACTATTCAGCCATATCAAAGGCTATTAGTTCTACTGTATTGACTAGCTCTTTAGCACAGATACAGATTCCATGTCATGCTTGTCAGTAGGAATCTGTCTGGGGTTGGGGGGACATCTTGCTGTATAGCACACCGAGACAGCAATCTAACACCTACACTATAATACCTATGTGGCAAACACACTGCACGTTCATTCAGCCAACTGCCATGTTGGAAAATGGGTGAGACCTAGACTTCAGTTTAATCAAGTGGAGGCCTCTGTCTGAATGGGGTCCCAGCTCTGTCAGTCATGAGGACAATGCAGACACAGTTTGGGTTTTTGGCCACAGTCAGTCACCTGCTTCAGTGATGGAGACATGTCCCCAGTTGTCAGGGTGCAGCAAGTTGTCTCACTGTGTAGAGAAGGAGTGTGCTCAGCCTTATCCGCAGGGTATGCCATCGACGATTGCTCTGAGATATAAGTACCTCCTGTGCTCTTTCTGTTCCCAAGATAAGTCATTTTCACTGAGAGTCCTTTACCCTGCCCCTGCTGGTGACATGTTTGTCATTGCTGCTGCAGATGAAGGTGGATGCAGAATGACCAGGGCCAATGGCAAGCCCAGGAGCAGCAGCAGGCTAATGCAGAGCACGAAGGATACAAGTTCTTTGTGAGCTACTGAATAGAAATGCAGTAGGAAAGACGGTCTCTAGTCAAAGACGTGTCTCTATGGCAATCTAAGGAGACAGAAGATTTGTCTTGGCATGGCCGGGTGACAAGGGGAGAGGAATTGTTGGAGTAGGTCTCACTGCTGGTATTCAGTTTGGGATACCTCCAAAAACTGAGAGAAGCAGCTTCTTGATGGTCACTCAAAAGTGAAGAGGAAAAGTGACTGGGCATTATGTTGGACTGATTTCAATAAAAACTGTTATTCTGCAGAGAACTTAACATAAAATATAACTGTGGCATGAGTGTTTTAGTTATGTTGAAAGTTATAGGAATTAAAGGGGGAATATCATTCCAGTAATCGAATGTCGTGGGTGGTTCCTAAATAATATCTAGCTGATGTTGTTTTTAGTTTGCTTGTTACAGCTAAAATCTTAAAGCTTGAAATCTGCAATGAGATTCCTTTAAATTGGTCATTATCAACTGTTTAAAAATTATCACTCTTTGTGGGAAGGGGAACAATATTTCCAAGTCTTAGTGGTGTATGGCTCAGAAGAGAACCTGCATATAATAAGATGTACCTATGTGCCTGTTATCCTCGTTTTAAGTTATTGAAGTTGCAGATTTGAAAGGAGCCATTGAAGAAACTGAGGCAGGTGCTGCAATCCATTCATTAGAAGTTCTGCAACGATTATCCACTAATGGTGGAGGGAACGTCACTTCAGTAGGCTGAATTACCCTGAAGTGGTTCACAGTTGTTATAATCCAACACTTAACTATCTTCATCTTAAAATGGAACTCATTGCCACTGTTCTTCCAATGAAGATACTGTGAAGGATTCTGGAGCTTCAGTGATGCTGTTAGTGGTAATGTGGATCTGGCAAATAAAGAGAAAGAATGATCATGGCAACAATGCAAAAGATCACTCTAGACATGAAGATACTGCCTATCCACAGAAAGATAGGCTTTAAACATTTATTTAAAAAAAATCTGTCCAATTTGAGAGAAAAGTACTACTAATCCAGAACCCACAGGATTGTACAGATTTCCCAAAACCAACACAGCCCATTTTTAAAAGCAATAAGTAAGGGTATGTAATTGATTGTCCTTTTTTTTGTATTGCCATTGGATACGTCTGAAGAATAGTCCTCAACTAACCTCTGATTGGCTGGCAGCCTCTGATAAGGTGGGATTCCACTGTCGAGATTTGCAATTCACTGAGAAGCCTGCTGGTCAGCTCTTAGCGAGTTGATAGGAAATCAATTTATTGCACTTTCTCAGTGGGATGGGTGGCAAGGGACTTGTCATTATGCATATCTGCCCCAGACTTAGACTACATCAGAAAATCACCAACATAGTATATATTGGATGATAGTTCTTCAGCAGAAATGGAAATAAAGAAATCAATGAAGGGGGTAAATGGGAATCATTGGTAGAGGTGTGAAGGTGAGCCAGGGGTAGAAATTTGAAAAAAAATTCCACTAGGAAACAAACTCAGCTCATCCCTGTTGAAAGCCACTGAGCTAATTTCAGTTGACTATTTTTTTAATTTTGCTGAACAGAGATCTATATTAAACTATTCAACAACAATAAAATAATCATTTTAATTAATTGTTCAAAATTACATAAAAACCAACCTACATCATTTTAACATTGTATTAACATTTAGCTTGTTATAGCCAAGCACTATTTTTAGAAAAGTGGTATTCTATCCTGTGAAAGTTCCAGAACTTTTCAAATGACCAATTATTTGTGTTACTAGCCATGTGAAATGGCTGCACCATTTGTGAGTGTGTCTTACAATTACTTTTTGCATACCTGTGAACGAGTCTGGCTATGATTTTCATGCCACGATGATTCATGTTCAATATGAAATGTTATTTTGAGCATAATTTGAATATTTAGTTTTAAAAATTCTGTCTGTGGTTTATTTCTGGAATATGTATACAATTTACATAGATACTTGTACATTTAGAGGCACCCTAGTATGTAGAAGGTGGTCTTTTCACATTTCAGTTTGTTACATATTACACTTAGATTGATCGGGAGGCAGTGGTGTAGTGGTTATGTCACTAGACTAGCTATCAAAACCAGGTTAATGCTTTGGAACATAGATTTAAATCATACCATGACAATTGGTGAAATTTGAATTCAGTAAAAATTGGGAATGAAGAGCTAGCCTCATGGTAATCATGTAACCACTGTTGACTGCCATTGGCCCAATTTGGTTCTTTAATGTCCTTTAAGGAAAGTAATCTGTCATCTTTACTTGCCCTGAAGTACTACAGACTTACAGCAATGTGGTTGACTATTAATTCTGAAATGTCTTTTGAAAGCCATTCAGTTCAAGGGAGATTTGGGGATGAGTAACAAACATTGGCCTAATCAGCAACACCCAGATCTCATGAATGAATAAAAAAGAGAAAAAAAAAATCAATGGTGTCAGTAAATGGACATTCAACAGTGACTCATACACATAGTGCAGAGCTGGAATTAATAGTTAAAAACTAATGACTATATTTAATTATCTATGGATTGTGAGAACTCAGCATATCCCTATGAAGTCATTTATTCATATATCCACAGGAAAAGGGGACAGCGTTGTGAAATTTGATCCATAAAATACAGCTCAAAAATCTGATGTAATACAAAATAAAATCTTACATCTTAAACCAATGGGCATAATAATCAGTGGATATAATCTCAAAATGCAATGTAGAAATCACTAGCATTTTTTGGAATCCCATGGAATACATGTTGAACAGGTGCTGCCTTATTTGCTGAGGATTTCTATCATTTTCTGTTGTTATTACAGACTTCCAGCAGTATTTTACCTTTGTAAGACAGAGTTTGACTTAGTTGTTGTAAGTTAATTGAGCTGGTTCTTATAATTGAGATGGAAACCAATACAAAAGCATAGCTAGTGCACTTTACAAATTGCTACTTTTACATAGTAAAAATGTATTGTCAGAAAACCACTCCAGCATTTTAGCAATTTTATTTTGACAATTCAAATATGTTCAGTGAAATAGTATCAACATTTGTTGTCTTCACCTTTCCTGAAAGCTCCACAACTGCTGTAAAGCATAGCCAGGAGACCAAATATGTCTTTGGGCCATCACAGAATCCAATTAGAGAACAGCAACACCACAGCTTCTCCTCCAGAGTGGCAGCTTAGTGCAGAAAGTGAACCTGCCACTTGTGTCTCAGCTTAGTGCATAAGATAAATCAGCAACTTGTGGCTGTAGAGAATAATAAAATGTCATTGGGAAAGGGAAGATACACGTGGTTGAAGGTCACACAGCTGTATCAACATCAGAAGTGGTGCATGTGCCTACAGGGTACATGGTAAACTCTCTGCATGTGTATGAAAAGCATAGCAATGTGTGAATGGACTGGAGAGGCATGCTTAGTGATGCAAGGGTGGACTCCCGTCAGTCAGGGGGTACGGCCACTGTCAGTCCAGGGATTGGCCCATTTCTAGCCTGTAGGGTTGGCAATGATCAGTCAGTTGGAGCTTGAGCACCATGTCAGTTGAGGCATTGGTGGGGACCACTGTCAGTGTGGAATTTGAGCAAAAATAGCCCAGGCCTTGCTGGTCATTCAGTTGGAAATATCTTACAAATCCGGTCCAGGATAGGCCACATCATACCAGGGGGTGAGTTGTACATAAACCGGGCACGGGCAAAGGTTGGTTTCTAGGGCCTGTCCGTGACATTGAAGCTGCAGGCAACTCAAGTGTGGGATTGTCCTAGTTGTACTTGTGAGCAGAGGGAATGATCACATTCATAGGGACCAGAATAGGATCTGGTAGGATCACAGAATTACAGAATTGTGGTGCAGAAGGAGATCATTTTGCCTATCATGTCTCCTTTTTGCTCTCTGAGCATTCTAACTTAGTGTCAATCTCCAACAGGCTACTTTTGCCTACAAGCCTGCACATTGTTTGTATTTAAATAATCCAACGGCTTCTTGAATGTCTCAATGAAACTGTTTCAATCACACTTTCAGGCTGTGCATTTTAGACTCTACCTACTAGCTGAATGAAGGATTTTTTGTTTTCCCACCTCACATTTGGTACTTTTGCAGAACAGTTTAAAACATTGCCATCTGGTCCTCAAACCATTTATGAAAGGGAAGAGTTTCTCTTTATTAACTCTGTCCCGACCACTCTGATTTTGAAAACTGTCAAATTGTCTCTTGGCCTTCTCCACTCAAAGGAAAACAGTCCCAACTTCTCCAATCTTTCCTCAGAGCTGAAGTGTTTTATCCTTGGAGTCATACTAATAAACCTCCTGCACTTTCTCCGAAGTGTTCACATCTTTTCTATAGCCTGGTGCCTAGAACTGTACACTACATTCTAGATAATACCGAACCAGTGTCTTGTACAAATTCATCATAATCTCGCTGCTCTTGTACTCTACACCCTACCTATGAAGTCTAGAATGCTGTATGCTTTGTTAACAGCTCTTGCTACCTGTCCTGCCACCTTTAATAATTTATGTCCATATACATCCAGGTCACTGTGCTCCATCACACCCTTTAGAATAGTACCCTTTTATTTTAACTATCTCACCGTGTTCTTTGTAGAAAAGTGCACCACCTCACACTTCTCTGCATTAAACTTCAGCTGCCACCTATCTGTCCACTCCATCAACTTGTTAGTATCCATTTGAAGTTCTTCACTGTCTTCTTCATACACTGAAATAATCAATGAGATTATTGACACTCATATTCTTCTTTCAATCAAAACCAGTCTCATTAAATAACCATTCCTCTTCTTTTCACCATTTTCATCTCCTTCACTGTCTTCGCACTGTAAAGTCCTTCCACGTAGTGGATGAACCCATACGTTATCAATGAGAACTTTCACCATATTGGGACTGGACTTCTTTTGCATTTTGTACACTCTACACCCATCTCACAGTCTTCCTGGTGTTTTGGTGAGTGTTGTAAAATTCCATCTCTATTGTGGTTTTGTAACCTGAGAACAAAATCTATGTGTACTTTTTGGTTCAAACGTTGATTTAAGAAGTCCATTTTCTATCCATACCATCTTTTTCCGGTGCTCAACTCACCTCAAGCATTTTCTATTGAGCTAATTGTACATAGGACATCATCAGTTTCGCAATAAGTGAAAATCTCACATTCTGTTTGTAAGTTGCAGATGACATTTCAGTTTGATGATCACAGAAAGACATTGTTTTTTGAATTATGCACAGGACTTATTTTCTATGGAGCCTGAAGACTCTTTTGGTTTTCTTTTATCATCATTTTCAGGGCTGAATTTCTTAAATTATATTTGAGTGTGCAGAGGACGATGGAGCACATACAAGGATTTTAAGCTGCTCTGCGGTTGAGCATGTATACATTTTATAGAGAACACCACTCTCAGGTCTACAATAGGCATTGCAGCAAGGTCCATTCACTTGAAACCTGATCTTCCCTACTGTGGATGACAAATCTTGTTTGTTGCTGTTACTCATCATCTTCCTGCTCCTCCAACCACATGCTATTTCCCTTCCACACTTGCCTCTAGTTGGTTCACTCTATCCACAGTAAACACAGGAGAGCACCAGCCTGTTATTGGAGGAGCAGCTCATTTCACAATTTCTCAGTTCTACATATCAGGGTGACTTTTTTCTCATTGATAGCCCCTACGGAGATAAAATTTCCCAGGAGATTGGACACTTTTGGGGTTGATTTTGCTCACTGCTCCCATATGTTTTGAACACTAGCAAAGATGTATGATTGCTGATGCAGACCAATGTGTTTGACTCCATGCACTGGGTGGCACGGTAGCTCAGTGGTTAGTACTACTGCCTCACAGTGCCAGGGACCCAGGTTCAATTCCAGCCTCGGGTGACTGTCTGTGTGGAGTTTGCACATTCTCCACGTGTCTGCGTGGGTTTCCTCCGGGTGCTCCAGTTTCCTCCCACAGTCCAAAGATGTGCAGGCTAGGTGGACTGGCCATGTTATATTGCCCGTAGTGTTCAGGGGTGTGTAGATTAGGTGGCTTATAGGGGGATGGGTCTGGGTGGGATGCTCTGAGGGTCACTGTGGACTTGTTGGGCTGCAGGGCCTGTTTCCACACTGTAGGGATTCTGTGATAGGAGCAGGAGGAGGCCATTTGGCCCTTTGAGCCTGCTACACCATTCCTCATGATCATGGCTGATCGTCCAACTCAATAGCCTAATCCCGCTTTCTCCCCATAACCTTTGATCC